>NC_064811.1:3731812-3801332 GCF_023721935.1 Panthera uncia
TAGCCCCTCCTCTATATTCATAGCCTCTCCCCGTAATAGCCCCTCCCATAGTAATAGCTCCTCCTCTGTTGTAATAGCCCCTCCCCCATTGTGGTAGCCCCTCCCATAGCAATAGCCCCTCCCCAATTGTTACAGCCCCTTTCCTGCTCTAACGACTCCTCCCCCTATGGTTATGGCTCCTCCTCTGCTACAACAGCCCCTCTTCTGTTGTCATGGTCCCCACCTCTGTTGTAACAGCCCCTCTCTTATTGCAATAGCCTCCCCACCCCCGCAGTCATCTTCAAATCAAGCGTCTCCCTCCCCAGCCCTGACTCACTCTCCATCTGACGCAGGAGTCAGTCCCAGGCACAGGGCAACGGTGCTCCATGGGACGCGAGCCTCCCTGGGCTTCCCTGCGGGGATTTTCTAGAGTCAAAGAGCTGAGCCCCTACTCTCCTAAAATCCGCAGGGTGTCCCGTGAGCCCCTCACCACCTGAATATGGTGGCCTAGGGGGGTCTCTTCACTTGGCGGGGGAGTCCCCACACTCCACCACGTGCTGGCTGCCCGCGCCCGTCCGCTCAGCCGCCTGGGGTGGTGCATGACTGCAGGTGGCTCCTGGTAGACTGAGGGAGGGGGACCGCGACGGTGAGGGCCCTTCCAGGAGGGTGGAGGCAGGGGTCCCCTTCCAGGGTACCTTCTGAGAACAGGACCTCCCCTGCCCCAGCCCAAGGGAGCCCTCGTTCAGCCTCTCCTTCACCGAAAGGGCTCAACGGAGGCAGATTGTGCCACGGAGGTGCTCCAGCAGCATGAGGCAGGTTCCTGGAAAGCTGGGCCGCGCGGGAGTGGACGGCCAAGACCCTGGCCCCGCGCCGGGCCTGGCGGGCGCTCAGCAAATGACACTGGAGCCTGAGAGACCCCGATGGGGACACTGCCATCCCCAGTGAGCCGTGAGGTGCTGAGGCAAGCACGCGGCGCTCAGCCAATTTCCAGAAGAATGCGCATTCCTCCTAGAACATCCACTTAAAATTACATTAAAAAATTAACAAGCTGGTCTTGGAGCGGAGGAATGGGTTTCGGCACAGAAGGAGAGAAAAATCTGAAAAAAACGGGTTCTTCCAGCCCAATTTCCTTCATAATTGGGTGTCTTTTTGAGCTGGCTAATTAAACGGCATTTTCCCCGAGTCACAGAGCTGAGTCTTGGCACCGAGGGCACTCTGCAGACGGCGTGTGACACACGGGTCTGGCGAGTCTCTATAAAAAGCGACCCGGGTCGCAAGCAGGCTGTCTGCACAGCAGCCGGAAGACCGCACTCCTCCCGGAGAGACGGTAACGGGCCTCCGCCTCGCCAACCAAGCTGGCGGGGCCGCTCCCACCGGAACCCTCGCGAATCCCCTTCCCAAGCAGCAAGCAATCACGTCTGTGCACGTCTGTGCGAGGCTACAAGCCCACTCTTTAATAATCCTATTTCTGCTTAATCCCAAGTGGATTTGTTTTGTGTCTGCCAAGAGCAGTAGACCCCCCCCCCCCGAAAAATCCAGCGTGTTGCCGGGTCACGTTTGCGAGCGGGAATGCTGCCTCAGGCCAATGAAAACCCTATTTGCAATCATCCGACCTTACTGAGTAACTGGCCTGGTTTCTGCACCATACCATGTGACGGGGAGGGGGCAGCTGCCTGGCGAGTCCAGGCTCCCCCACAGGCCCAGGGAGCGTAGATGCCAGGCTGTGACCCCTGCAAGGGCGGGGACGGGCTGGCTGCCCCATCTTGTAAGAGCCAGGTAACAGCTGACACCTAGTAGGTGTTGAGTAAACGCCTGCGAGCGCATGAACGCTACAATGAACAGAACCACATCTCAGCCGTGTAGAACGACCACCAGAGAGGGTGTCACAGAATCGTGGCAGCAAATCGGGACTGGGCACTTGGCAAGTGTCAGGCCTTAGGGCAAGGACGATCATGTAATGTGGATTGTAGGAAGCGGCCCGTCTGGTCCTTGCCCCTTGTTCCTGGCACACGGCCACTAAAACCCCTGAAATCTCCAGAGGGATAGGAAGGTCTTTTGTGTGCTACTGGGAGGACTGGGGGCTGGGGGCCCCGGGGCTTCAGGATGGGGCCGGTGGTCAGAAAGGCCAAGGCTGGGAGGCCCCACACCCTGATCTCTGGAGGGGAGAGGGGCTGGAGCCTGAGTTGTATTCTGTATATAATGAGCTGGTAAGTGAAGCTGGCTCTTCCAGTTCTGTGAGTCGTTATAGCAAATTGCCAAACCTGGGGGGGGGGGGGGGGGGGGGGAGAGGAGAAGGAGGGAGAGGAGCCTGCCCAGTCACACAGCCTCTAAGAGGAGGGCCCAGCGTGCTGTCCCAGGCAGGAGTCAGTTCCATCCCACCCTGCTGATCGCTGATCTCTGACCTCTCGCCTGCCCCAGAGCCCACCCTGGAAGCGGGCAGGGCAGAAGCGTGTGAGGAGAGAAAGCCTGGCCTGGGGCCCTCAGGTCGACCAAGAAGTCTGCCTTCCTTGGGCCAGCCACCCGGCCAGGGCACCCGGGCAGAAGGAGGGGCGGGCCTCCTTCATTCTGTGATTTCTGAAAATGCATTCCTGTCACTTCCCGCTCAGGGCCACGTTCAGACAGCGCATCAGGAGGCAAACACGTACGACAGCCACCAAGGTCGACAAGCACCCTTATTTTTTTTTTTTTTTTTTTTTAAGAGACAGAGAGCACCACGCAAGAGCAAGCCAGGGAGACGCAGAGAGAGAGGGAGAGAGGATCCCCGGCCGGCACCGTGCTGTCAGTGCAGAGCCCGATGTGGGGCTCAGTCCCACAAATCGTGAGATCGTGACCCGAGCCGAAATCAAGAGCTGGCCGCCCAACCGACTGAGCCGCCCAGGCGCCCTGGGAAGGATTTCAATAAATGCCCATTTCGTTCCCGCAACAGGAGCGCTCTGGTTTATGAGCAGGGAGCCCCGAGCGGCCCTGTGTTCTGTGCAGGCTCCCGGGAGGCACAGGGGAACACGGGGGTCTGTCTCGCCATAACGACACTGTCACTCACTCGAAATTGGGCGGTTTCCGCACGAGGAGTCACAACTGCCCAGCTCCGGCGCTCTGCTACTGATTGGCAATGACAGCATCTGCCGGTCACTGCCCGCGTCCGGTCTCGCTGTCCACTCTCCGCCTGGGGCCGTCATGCAGCGGTAGGTAACCAGAGCGGCCCCTCACTGGCACTGGCTTTGGACTAGCATTTACCGAATGCCTACCAGGAGCCAGACGTTTCGTTTGCTGGTCTACGTCATTCATTCCTTCACTCACTCGTTCATTCACTCAACAAATCCTCACAATGTTACGAACTAGGGGTTATATTCTAGGAAGGGTACGCTGGGTCTTGGGCAAGTTCAGCTGTGGCCCCAGCACCCGGACATGTCGGCGGACCCCGTCTCGCGCATGCTGTGTGTCCGCGGCGGGCCGACGAAGGCTCGGCTCCACCCGGCCCCCCGGGATCCAGGCCCACGGGGCCTTCGCGCTCTGCTCTGCAAGGCTTGGCTTTCCCGGCCGTTGAGACGGTGGGGAGAGGGAAGCTTCTCAGGGTCGCTTCCTCTCCCACGGGGCAGCGCCTGGGTGTAACGGGGCGGGGACTGCCTTCGCCCGAGGAGCCGCACGGAAAGGGCACCTGGGTGCGGGTAAGCACCATCGCCTGCCTTCTCCTGCTCAGAGAACTCGGACACCCAGGCTGGGGGAGACTCAGCTCACTGCCAGGGTCACAGGGCTGGTAAGCCAGCTGCGGAACAGGCCTGCGTGGCTCCAAATATACCAGCGAATTCCAGGAGAGCCTGTGCCTTTTTTTTTTTTTTTTTTAATACTAATGAGAGCGGCCACGGCCTGATGAAAGCGGCCTGTTGGTAAAGCCCCCCAAAATAATGAACACGCAGGGCCGCTGTAAACAGCAGAGCCCTGGAGGAAATGAAAGGGGCTTTGTGGAGTGGCCTAAACCAGAGGGTGATCTTTTGAAACGTTGAAGGGAAAAAGCTCCAGGCTGCTCGCAGGGCTGGAAAGCCAGGCCGGCGTCCTGGTTGCTTTGCCAGTTTAAAGGGGTTTTTTTTTTCCCTTACCCACGGCCTGCTGGGCTTTTCTGAAATGGCCCCATATAATCCTTTGAGGAGCCTCAGATGTGCCCCAGAGGCTGACACACAAGCACGGAGATGTGAAGTCGCAGCTCATATAGGCCCCAGATAAATAGGCAGGCCGAGGAAGAACAGGGCCCACTCCCTCCCTGCAGTGGGGGCCCCCCAGTGCCCCCGCACTGGCTCCGAGGCCTCCCTAGGCATCCATCGGGGCCACAAGGCTGCTTCAGAGAGCCCCGCGGGGTGGGGATGCGTTTTCTCCAAAGCTAACCCCACCCGGTGTCACCTTTAATCCTCAAGAGCCAGACTTCCAGAGGGTTCTGCAGGCGAGAGCCTGAGAGGGGGCGAGGGTCAGCCCCGCAGCGGGGCCCTGGGCCCAGGAGTCCCCGTTTAATGAACCAGGTTGCACTCGGGCCCCTCCTCCACCTCAAGAGCCAGCCAAGTTGCACAGCTCTGCCGTTCTCCCGCACTCAGGCTCCCTCTAACCAAAGCCTGGAAACAGTGTCTGCTTTTTGGGACCCACGTGGATTGGGCTGGGCCACGGGGATCACCGGGGATCATCTTTCTGCCACGCCAGGTAGCCTGTGTGCAGGCCCTGGGCTTAGCGCCTGGACCGCTCTGAGAGGCTGTGAGCCTCCCACGAGGGGCCCTACACACCGCATACAAATATGAAGCAGAACGCCAAGCTGAGCGGGGAAGCCAGTCCCCGGACTCCGGGGCCAGTGCTTTTCCTTGGCCTGCAGTAACTTTTGCTCACGCCCCTGATTCACACCTCCCTGCCCTGAATTTCCACCAGGCCTCTCCGTCCAAGTTAGCAAATAACACAGAGAATCCAACTGGCAAGATTAAAGCACAGCTATGAATATGCATGACTTTGTTCAGCAATCAGCCCGAAACCCTTTCCAGAAGAAGGGATCCGAGCATAATTTTCTGCCACATATTTAAATTCAAATTAGTCATTATTTAATGTTGGGACAAATCGCCCGAGAAGGTCATGTTTTCGGTGTAATGTTTTTTTTCTTAATAAGCGAGGCTGACTCCCCGGGCGTGGGATGCACGCCCCGATAACACGTTTCTTTCCCTTTTTCCGCTGATGCTGAAGACATGACCCTGGAGACAGCGGTGACCACTGTCACTCGCGCTTTCTTGCATAAATGCTCCCCTACCCTGTTCCTCCGTGTCCCCTGCAGTGACACCATCCCTCCTCCTGGCTCACAAACGGATCGGCCGAATCTTCACGGTTGTGGGGGTCTAGGTATCAGATGAATCTAGACGGTCCGAGTTCACATCTCACTCTGCCATTTCCAAGCTGTGTGACCTCACTTTAGCCTCTCTGGGCCTCAGTTTCCTCATCTGTAGAAAGGGGGGTATAGTAGTTCCTACGACATAGGTCACTGAGTATTACTGCCTGCAAGGTGCTGAGAAGCATGCTTATGGCAAGGGTGCGTGCCCATGAGAGTCCCCCGTTACCTCCAACGTGGCCACCGCGGCTGTCATCACCCATACAACAGCCTCCAGCACTACCCTCTCCGTCCTCACTTTCCAGGTTGTATTTCACCCCCTGCCACTACAGTGGCCTCCTCACTGGCCCCCCGGATGGAATGCGTGCGGTGGCGGGGCGGGGGAGGGGGCTACGATCCCACCTAACCCGCCGGACGGTTCTGTCCCCCCCGTCACGCACCAGGTGCACCAAGAGTCTCGCCATCTCCCAAACAGGCCACACGCTTAGCCCTCTGTGTCTTTGCACATGCTGTTCCTCAGGCCCACAATGCTTATCCACATTGTTCTGAATTGCTAACAGCCTCTGGAAGACCAACTCAATTTCCACGTCCTCGGTGAAGTGTCCCAACCTGGGCTGAGCCAGCTGTCTTCTCCTCCGTGCTTGGAGAGAAAAATAAACAGCAGAACAAAGAAGCCAAAATGCGAAAGTCCTGGCCACGCTGCTGTCTGAGCGTTCACCACACTGCACGGCGAGTGAATGAGCGAACGAATGAATGAACGAACCAACACGTGTCAGTCTCTGTGCCCGCTCCCTCCTCCTCCAGGGCCAGACCCCAGGCTAGCTCGTCACTGAAGGCACGTCGGACCCCAGTTTTCCAAGATGGGAGATGAAATGCCTTCACAGGGACTTGTCCGCCCCGACGACGGTCGTGAGTCTGCGCACAAGGCAGGCCCGTGCAAATCCACAGACGAAGCCTCATTCTCAGTGTCGTCGGCAGATTCCCAACTGGGTTTCCGGCTGGAGCTCCCTTTGCACCAAATTGACCCTGAATTCCCTGGAAAGCTGGTTCCTCGGGTGCTCCTCAAATGGGCAGCCGACCCCAGGCTCTGAGCCCAACAACCCAGGAGACACGGAGAGATTTCCACACACTCAGAGTCTAAGTTAAAATATATCCTTTCCTTCCAATAATAATAATAATAGTTATAGTAAAACAACCCAGAGGTGGTTCAGCACGTTCAATCGGCCTAAAGAAACCCAAGGCCAGCTTCACCCCAGACATTTCTCGGCTCGAAGCCAGCTCTAGCGTGACGGGTCGGCTGCTGAAAGAGAAGAAAGCGTGTTGGGGCCACAGGAGATGTTTTCACCAACAAGCCATTTTCTTCCTCAGGGAGACACAGCTGGGTGGCAGTCCCACTGGAATGCCTGTTCCGCCCCCTCCCTGGGGACCCTGGGACAGAGGACAAAGGATGCTGGGAGCTGTCAGACTGACAGAGAAACTCTGTCCCCAGGGGCTCTGACAAGTCCTGCAGAGCCACTGTTTACAGTTAAAGAAATTGGTTTTAAAGGCCGATAAAGTGTTCTATTGTTACGGAGAGGCATCCATCTGTACGTTGTTGTTGCTACTGAGGTGACAAATTGATTCTTTAAAAAAAAACATCCCTGCACAGGCCCGGAGCTAGTCCTGCTGGCAGGGAGACAGCACTGCCTCAGCACAGGCCAGCCCTGCTCCACGAAGCCAGTTCGGGGGACAGGCCCCTCCCTCGGCAGGAAGGGAGGCGCAGCGACAGTGATGGGAGGCAGACAAACGCGTCAGAGCCCAGCCTGCACCTCACCCTGTCCTGTCCTGTCCTCCCACCACAAGCACCAGCCGTGAGCACCAGCGTGGGGCCCTCGTAGAGGTGACTCCAGGCAGAATGGGTCTCTATGGAAACCCCACGCTCAACCGCCTGGGCCCTAATCAACCCCATCGACCAAACACCTGACCGCTTGTCAGCCTCATGTCTAATCCTGACCATGATACCCCAACAGAAGGAGAAGTCCTAAGTGCGGGCTCCTGTCTGTCTCGTCACTGCACCCCCAGGTCGGGGCTGACACGTTCACTCGGGGGGTAAATGAAAAACCGACCGGCCATGGCGGTGCCGGGGGTGGGGGGAGACCCAAGCTTAGCCTGGGGTCGCAGAGCTGCTGAGCGGGTGGCAACAAGGCTGTGGCCCAAAAATGACCTGAAACCCGTCAACCTGCCGCCTCTTCTAACACAGACCGGCCCCAAGATCTGGAAACCCCGCACCTGAGGGCTGCAGGGCTCCCAGTTCACCATCTAAGCAAGACCAGACTCATTTCACTGATGTTCTACCGAGGGGTTGCTGCCTCTGTTTGCACACCCCTCAGGACGGGGAGTTCACTCCCACCCGGGACAGCCGTGCCCATCTCTGAACGTTGGCGGCTGCCAAGGTTGTTCTTAATTTCCAGCCGGGCTCTGCTCCTCGACCCGCACGCGTCTGCCCTCGATTGCAGACAGACGCCCCGTAAGTCTGCGTCTGCCATTTACTGGCTGACCGAGGTGGGGAGAGTTAGTTGACATCCCTGGGCCTCGGTGTCCTCATCTTGTGACAGAGATAACAAGGGTCCCTGCCTTGCAGGGCCGTCCCGAGGACTGAACACGTTCCTGTAGGTGCTCAGAGCCGGGCCTAGGGACTGGCATCCGTCCCAGAGGCCCCGTATCACACTGACCTTCCTTCCTTGCCTCCAGGAAGGGTGTTCAGGTTCTTGAGAATAACATATTTCTAAGGTATATATCCTCAGAGGATTGAAAACACATACTCCAAGGTGGGTGAGGAAGCCAGACACAGGGATTCCACAGGCAGATCCACAGAGAGGAAGGATCCAGAAGGCGGCCAAGCTGGCGGGAGGCGGGCTGGGAGGGGTGGCTCGTGGGTGCGGGCTCCTCTGGGGAGATGAGAATGTTCTGGCACGGAACAGAGGTGGGGGGTCCCAACACGGAATGTGCTACGTGTCACTGCATTGTTCACTTTAAGACGTTTTATTTTATGTTGTGCGAATGTCTCCTCCCTTGTACCCAAAAGGCTACCGCGTGGGGGGATGACGTTGACCTAAGTCTAGCCTTGCTTTCCGAGCAGAAGAAATACGTGGCAGTTAGGGACGGTAGAGGAAGAAGGCGAAGACGCAGCTAAAAATGCGATGCATTCACACAGTTTGCTTTTCGAAAATTAGGAGAGCAGGTTCGGAGGTCAGTTAGTCACGCGAGTTTGTTCCTGCCGTCTGAACAGTCTTTGAAATCACCCCGTTAAGCGTTGGAAGACATTGCCCTCGTGTGGACGCGCTGCAAACCATTTAACGCGGCCTGTGTTTAGCGCCGTGGTGGCTTTGCGATCAGAGCCTGACAAAAGCCGTCCCGTGCGGGAGTCCCTGCTGCCCACGCCCTCTCTGCCTGCGCAGGACGCAGGCTGCTTCATCACCCACAGGGTGACCTACAAAGGAGGGAGGGAACAAAGTGCTGGCCACGGTCACCTGGGGGGTGGGGGAGGGCTGGAGGCTGAGGAGCGGGCGTGGTGGGTCCGGAGGGGTTGGAGGCAGGTAGGAGGGGTGGTCGGCAAGGCGGCCGGGGAGGAGAGGAGCCCCCCCACTGGAGTCCGTCAGTCCCTCCCCTCTGTTCTGACAAACCTGAGCCCCAGCCCCCAGGGTGGAGAAGCCTGAGAGGCCATTTTACCAGGAGCAGGAGCAGGAGCAGGAGGGGGCAGTCAGTGCGGGCAGCCTGCAGAACAGGCTGAAAAAGGGACCTCAAGTCCGTGCTGGGGACCCCAGGCAAGCCGCTCACTCGCCTGCCCTTGGTCGGATCTCCTGTCCCTCCACCATCTGGGGGAAGGAGGAGAGTCCGACTCTGTGAGCACCTCTTGCTGAGCACCTCTGGTCTCCAAGGGCCGAAATGGCCCTGCTGAGTTTCACTTGCCGTTCGGGTTATTTTAGCTCCGAGGATGCTCTGGCCGGCTTTGGGGACATTAGCAGAAGAGCCAGCAGAGGGGTGGGGTGGGGCGCACACTACAGATCTTCCACTGCGAGAAGGACGGGGGGCCGTGGGGCTGTGAAGGAGGCCCTACTGTGTGTGTGCGGGCGGTGGGGGTCCGCCCTTACATCAGGTTGTGAGGAGGGATTCCCCGGATAACACTACCGGTTTTGGCCTCGAAGAAGCTCCAGCTTCGTCCCGCAGCGTTAGCTGATTTAGTCCCCGCCACAGCCCTGGGAGGTGGGAGCGTCCTTCTCATCTCACAGATGCGGAAACAGGCACAGAGAGGCGAAGTGACCTGCCCAAGGCCACACAGCGGTGGGTTCATGCGAGGCCACGTGGCTGCGATGCAGGGCCCTCACTGTGGAGAACAGCAGAAGTCTGCAGAAAGGGGGCCAACTGTTGCATTTTGAGTAATTCTGGCACGCAAATCAGCTTTATGGCTCGTTTCCACAGTCTTCCCTGTGATGGGGAGAGGACGTTGTGTGTGAGGAAGGGCCTGGGGACTTTCTAATTGCCTGCAATTATCCGGAAAGGCACAACACAATAAGCACAGGGAGGGAAACAGGAGAGAGGCTGATCTGATTTTCCCTCCTTTTATTGCAGGGAGAAGAACAGGAACTGAGAAGGGGACGCCCTTGGCTTTGAGCCCCTGGTTAGCCACTTACTTAGCTGTGACTGTCTCTGAGCCTCTGCCCCTTCATGGAGAAACGGGGACCAGAGGACGCCCGGCCCTGCCCTGCCCAGCTCCCGGGGTGGTTTTCAGAGCCTGGGCGCGCACGGGCCTCAGAACACGCGAAGACGTTTTCGGATTCAGAGGATTTTGTCCTTGAGGACAAGCAGGCCTGATTGGATTATCTTCCTTCACCTTCACATCCCGGGGCAGGCCTGGAGCCAACGTGGGCAGGTTTCATATGGTGGGAGCCTCCCACCAAGAAGCCCACTGTCCCCAGAGCATCTGTGCTCTCCCCGCCTGGGTTCTCCCACTTGCGAAGGCAGGGAGCCGGCTTCCCCCTGTTCCAGCAGCTTCTGTGTGCCCGCTCCTGCCCCAGGCTGCCCACCAGAGGCCTCGCCAGAGCTCTGACCGCCCTGACCCCGCCTGCACGAAGTGCTCTGTCCAGACCCTGCCCCCGCCTCCTGCACTAGAGCCCCGTCCAGCCCACGGGTCCCATGGGTCGCATCAGCCTTTCCCAATCAGGGACAAAAGCTCCCCGTGAACATGTGACAGGGGCTGGGGGGTCTGGTAAGCGACCACTGCAGCCTAGCAGGGGCGGATGGCACCCGAGGGGCAGGGCGTGCTGGGTGTGTGACTTGCCCTGACTTCTCTGAGACCGGAGCTGGAGGGCCTCTTCAAGGAGACGGTCTGGCCGACACGACGTGACCGCACTAAATGCAGAGACCATCCTGCCAGGGCCATGAGGAGGGCAGGGCGTCAGGGCTATGAAGACCCACCCCTCCCTCCTTCTGCTCTGGGTGATGCTCCTCTTTGTCCAACACGGGCACACAGAAAACTAGAAGAAAAAACCTGCATGGTGCCATGAATGGGCACAGCAGCCGAGCTGAAAGGAACATCACCCTCAGGACTCAGAGAAAGGCGCTCTCTCTGAAAAGGACTTAGCCCCGAAACCTGAAGAAAACGTAAGGAAACCTGTCGCCGGCACTCTCACGAGGATGTGAGAGGACACGGGCGTCCCGAGAGAAAGAGATGTGAGAGGCAGAGAAGGAATCGGGGATATGGCAGAAATCCCTCTGGAGCTTCCCCAGCAGGTAGCAGAAGACGACCAATAAGTAGAATTCACAGGAGGGGGAAGAAGAGTGAGTGGCCTCGGAGATGAGAGCACAGGGACCTAGCCTCAAAACGGCTAGATGGTCCCAAGGAGGGGGCACAAGTGCGACAGAGCGATGATCAGAGGCACAGAATGACATCTGCACAGAAGCAGCCCAGCACGCCCGACACGGAGTCCCTGAGAGGACGCCGGCCGTCGGCCCCGCCTGGTGCAGATGTCTACCAACAAGGAGAGAGAAAATCAGGCAGAAGGGACCAACAACCTGACTGGCAGAAGGCACCTCCCTGATGCTAAATATTAGGCAAACAGAGCATCGCCTCCCATCAGTTTGAGAAGAAAGAGGGTGGCTCAGAAATTCTGGATACGGTCAGGGTGCGATCCGACCGTGGGGGAGTCAGAAAATGATCCCAGGGGCTCCTGGGTGGCTCAGTCGGTTGAGTGTCCGACTCCGGCTCAGGTCACGATCTCACGGTTCATGAGTTCGTGAACTCACGGTTCGTGAGCTCGAGCCCCGCGTCGGGCTTGCTGCCGTTGGCACAGAGCCCGCTTTGGAACTTCTGTCGCTCCCTCTCTCTCTGGTCCTCCCCTGCTCTCTCTCCCTCTCAAAAATAGATAAACATTAAAAAAATAATAATAATTCATGAATGCAAGGCCAACACCCCCGGCCAGAAAAACCAGACTCTGTCCCCATTTCTGCTACAGAAGCTTTCACTGTATTACCCTCACCCTCGTGCTCAAGACCAGCCTTTGAGGTTGTATCCCAGCCAAGTGAGTGAAGAATTGTGACCACTAAGCAAGAGCGGGACAGACGCATCCAACGGCGGCAAGAGGCCGCGTGCGCAGGAGGCTACGACCGCAGCAGATGTGATTATAAACACTGAGCACGCTACAGCTCGCTCTCGAGCCCAGAGACTTCGGATACGAGAGTAGTAATTTAATGCCCGCAGTCCATGAATTGTGTCTATGATACCCGGAGGAGGGAGGACACGTAGGACCCGGTCCACTGACGTTCCTGCTGCTGACTCTGGAGGTCAGCAGCCCCGGGACGGCAGCAGACGGGAGCCAGGAGAAACGAACAAGAACCCGAAGCGGAAGGGAGGGCCCCCTTTGTCTCCAGGAGCTGGGAGGGGGGCCAGGATGATGTTCCTCCTCTGGCTGCTGTGACAGCAGTCTCCCCTCCCTCGCGCTGGCCCGGACCCTCCCCTAGAAGTCCGGTGGCTTTGAGGTGCCAGGCAGAAATGCAGACCACATGAGAGGTGACAATTCGGCCAAGTGTCGTTTTCCCCAAGGGAGCCCATGCCCCCACATCAGGAGGCGTTTCGGGGGGAGACCAAGAGCCTTCACTCCCACTGCGTCTGTTTCCTGCTCAAGAAAACACGGCCCGACGGGGACGTTACAGGCTTCCGTTTTATACGATTGTCTCAGATCTTGCCTTTCCTGCTTCCCTCTCTCCTTCTCATCCACCCCACAAAGCATTTGGAGGGCCTGTTACATATCAGGCCATGATGCTCTCATCGCCTCCCTGGCGGTGTGGGCATGCCGAGCAACCCACTGGCACCAACGTTCACAATAGGATATTTACCGCCACCTCCCTTCATGTTTTGCAACGTGCTGTCCTTATTTTGACATCCCCTAGTGCCTAGCATCAGCATCTATAAACAGAGCCCACATAATTAGGCTAATGACATCGATTTTCTCAGTTCAACTGGGTAATGGCAACGTTTATCCCACTTTGGAAATCTTACACAGTCTGTTGCGGGCTGCAGAATCATGATGCCCTTGGTACCCTGCCTGTGAACCTACCCAGACTCAGATTTACTCCCCGTAGCTGAGGCCACTTTGGTTTCTCCCTGGGGCTGGGCAGAGGAGGCAAGGGCATGACCGCCTTGGCTCCTTTTGGATCTACTGTGGAGGGGGCCACATTCTGTGTCGCGGGACTGGCAGGGGGACCCACCTGTCACATGGAAGAACCTGAACTGTCCCCATTTCTGTCTCTGTACAACCTTGAGCACGTCCCTTATGACTTCCAGATCTCAGTTTTGCCTCCTGTAAGATGAGAGGGGCACCAGCGATCGTCTGAGCTCCTTTCTAGGACCAACTGCCCGTTAAGTATCTCCTTTAGCTCGCTGTGGCACAGAAGCCCTGTGTTCTCCATACTGTGTCTCAGCTCCCAAAGCACGAGCCCTGCTGGACACAGACGCGGCTGCAGCGACTGGAGACCATGCCTCCAGGGTCCCTAAGTCTCCGTTTTATCTGTGCCCCCTCTGAGCCTGCACCGGGCACCCCCAGCATTCTCATTCTTGCCCATTCTCTTGTCATTGGCAACCAGGAATTCACATTCCTTCTTATCAGTGACACTTATTGGCTACTGTTAGCAACAACAGCTGATTCGACCAGCATTTATGGCACACCGGCTACATGACGGACACGATGTTAGGAGGTGGCACGTGGGGTGAAGCCAGAGATGCTGCTGTTAACACAGCACTTTGCCGGGTCAGAGTCTGCAAACCACGTCCACAGACACTATCTCAGTCCTGAGCGTCTAGCCTCTGGAACAGGTCTTCTGAATCCTATTTTACGGATGAAGAGACTAAGACAATGAGGGTAAGGGCTACACAGGAGACACAGCACAGCAGAGACTGAATCCAGGCCCTCCAGCCCCAGAGCGCAGGCTCTCGGTGCCGTGCCGAGGCTGAAAGTGACATCAACCCCATTGGCGCTTCTGGGTGCAAAGAGACCTGACCTGGGGATGAGGCCTGGGTTGTAGTCCCACTTGGTCATTGCGTGGTTAGGTGACCTGGGCAGACTGAGTCTCGGAGAACAGAGGGGCATTGGGATGCGTGACCCTCAGGGTCTCATCCGGAGCAAGCCACCCATGATGCCTGTCCTCTCTCCAAGGCACACTCTCTGGAGGCACCCCTCGCGTCATGGGAAAAGGAAGGATCTAAGGTGGGGTCGAAACGGTGAGGAGCAGGTGTGCTGGCCCTTTCTGCCAGCCTTGTACCTTCCCGCAAAGGAAGTTGCGCCCAGGGCTGATCTGGGCAGAGCCCTCTGTGGGAACTGCCAGACTTGGTAGGTTTTCCAAGGTCCCCAGGAACCTGCAGCCAATCATCCTCATGTCAAAAAACGTGTATCGAGCACCTGCTAAGTGACAGGTCCTGGAGCCACAGCCCATCCACGCTCAACAATGAGCCCAGAGTGGATGGGGACCTGCCATTGGGGGGGTGGGGGTGAGGTGGGATGAAGGTGGCAGTGATCTGCTGGGCCACTTCGACTGCATTTTGGCTCAAACCATGGCTGTCATTGTTAATAGAACTTCCTGGCCCAGGTAGTGGGTTTTCAGTGCATGGGGGCATTCGAGTAGAGGCTGCACATTCTCCTGCTGGATGAGGCATGCTCACGGAGGGGGGCTGGAAGGCATCCACATTGCCTGAGGGTCCCCCAGTCTCAGGCTTCTGTGATCCTTTCATTTGTAACAAATTTCTTTTTGACAATGGCTTCTAAAAGCCAGCTAGATGTCCAACTCCCTGGTGATGGGTACGTCAACTGTGATAGATACACGGTTTATTTAAACACTGTGTGTAAAAGCTGCAGGAGGCAGTGTGGTGCAATGGCAAGTTCACGACCTTTGTCATCAGACACCCATGCATTCAAAACCATCTCTGGCCCTTACTGAGCTGTGTGATCTTGGGCAGTTTACTTAGCCTCTCTGAACTTCAGTTTCAACATCTGCAAAGTTGGAGATGAGAGCACTCTCATCTCAAAGTCCTTTTGCACAGGAGAATTAATGTCTGAAATACCTTAATATTATGCTACGAACATATACGTCCCCAATAAATGGTAGCTAAGTACAAAAATGGCTACATTACCGTTAACTGAATTGCAGACTATTTGAAGCCATCAAAATGTTCACAACGCATTCTTAATAATGTGGGAGAATACCTCAGCGATGCAAATTAAGAGTATAAAAGTATCTCAACTATGTAAGAAAAATGCATAGAAAAAAGACAAGGAAATACATCAGGACATTACAAGAGACCGTCTCTAGATGGCGGATATACAGGTAGCACTATTTTTCAGTGTTTGGGCTCTCTGTAGTTAGCAAGCATTACCATAGAGGTGGAATCCAGGACTCGGGTTCTGGGCAGGACTCTGGCAGCAGGAGTCCATAGTGGGCATAGGAAGGCCAGGCTGGAGCTCCCAAGGGCACCGACCGAGTGGCCAGAGAGGCTCATCTGGGTCAGCACCACGGACAGCGCTCAGGGCAGCCAAGGTCCTGGTTTGCATGGGGGCTCCTGTCCTGCGGCGTTTTGGGGGTCACAAAACGACCAGGTCCAGCTACTATCAGGCAGGTTCCTGTATCTTCAAAACTGGTTCTCCTCTACCTCAGATGTCACACCAGCCAAGAAGATGACAAACGCCTTGTTTCTTTAGGACAGGGTCTGCCCTGACTTGTTCTAACAAAGTTACAGTAACATATACCATCAGGTGAACAGCAGCCCACGCTGCCAGAATTCCTATTTCCTCGGACCCTTGTCGAACTGGATTCTTGTTGCTATCTCAGTTTTTGGCCCATGTAAGAAGCAAGAGAGGTACCTGGTTGTTCGGTTTGCTTTTCATTAAGAGGCTGAACATCTTTTTTCACATGCTTCATAAAATTTGTATCAGAATTTGCTATTTTTCTGTATGTTGTTTAAGTGTCTTTTTCCTTTTTCCCTTAAATAATTCTTCTTGGGGCACTGAGGTGGCTCAGTCGGTTAAGTGTCCAACTCTTGGTTTCAGTTCAGGTCATGATCTCACGGTTCGTGGGTTTGAGCCCCACATCGGGCTCTGTGGTGACAGTGCAGAGCCTGCTTGGGATTCTCTCTCTCTCCCTCTCTTTCTGCCCCTCCCCTTCTCTCTCTCTCTCCCTCTCTCTCAAAAAAAAGATAAACATTAAAAAAATTCTCCTTGTAAATTTTTTTTAAAGTTAAGTATATATGAAAGCCAAAAGGCTTTTGTGTCAGACAGATCTGGGTTCAATTCTCAGGTCTAGCTGGAAATATTTGGGTACAACCCAACATATAGTTATTACTGTAACTTGGGAGTGGTCTCCCATCATTCTGCACCTCCTAAAATCGAGATTGGCACTCTGACCCACGCATCTCTAACTTCTGTACAATTCAGGAAGTTCTTCCTACTCAGGATCCAGGATTCCTACCCTTGGCATGCTTGGCTCTCTGCTCCAGACATGGTCCCAACCCTTCCCACATCTCCCCGAGCCCCACTGCTATGTGGGAGCATCTGCTGTTGCCCGAAATAGCTCCCAAACAGGTAGACAGCAAAGAGTGTCAGTTCCTCCCTGAGACTTCCTAGGGGAAAAATTTTAAACATCAAGAAATAATTTTGTAAAGAAGTAGGTTATTATGCAAAGCAATTTCTACCAGCTAAAAAAAGTATTGCTTGTCTATTTGTATAGAAAATGACAAGTTAATGTGCCATGAATTGGAAGGCTTTGCATTAAGCCTGGGCTTTGACTGCACAGCCAGCCGGGTGAACCGGTTTAACCAAACACCCATTTATGTACCTTCGTAAGCACACACATCTGATCGCATGGTCCCTCCTCCTTGCCTCTGCTCACCCTCTTCGCTCTGTCTGGACTCATGCCAGTCTGCCCTCCCACGAACAAATCGCACCCAGCTCTTAACTATTAGCATAGCTGCTTCTCTCCCAGGAAACCCTCCTAGATCCTTACAGGTAGAAGAGATCTTTATCCACAATCTCCCGGCACTTTGTGTCTCTGGGTTCTGGGAATCCCAGACATCCATCGGTTTGTCTCCTCCACTAGAAGGCGAGCTCCCCAAGACAGGCCTCACTCACCTCTGCATACTCAGTGCTTACACAAGCCCAGGGCAGACCAGGTGCTCATCAAAGTGTGTCCTACTGAGGGGCCCCTGGGGGGATCAGGCGGTTAAGTGTCCGACTCTTGATTTCGGCTCAGGTCATGATCTCACGGCTCCTGACTTCAAGCCCTGCATCAGGCTCTGCGCTGACAGTGCCCCTCCCCCACTTGGGATTCTCTCTCTCTCTCTCCCTCTCTCTCTGCCTCTCCCCTACTTGGAATTCTCTCTCCCTGCCCCTCCCCCAGTTGGGATTCTCTCTCTCTCTCTCTCCCTCTCTCTGCCTCTCCCCCACTTGGAATTCTCTCTCCCTGCCCCTCCCTCACTTGGGATTCTCTCTTTTTCTCTCTCTCTGCCCCTCCCCCATGCATGCACACATGAGCTTGTACATGCACACTCTCTCTCTCTCAAAGTAAATAAATAAATAAACTTTTTTAAAAAGTGCATTCTGGGGGCGCCTGGGTGGCTCAGTCGGTTAAGCGTCCAACTTCAGCTCAGGTCACAATCTCGCGGTCGGGCTCTGGGCTGACGGCTCAGAGCCTGGAGCCTGCTTCCGATTCTGTGTCTCCCTCTCTCTCTGCCCCTCCCCCGTTCATGCTCTGTCTCTCTCTGTCCCAAAAATAAATAAACATTAAAAAAAAAAGTGCATTCTGTTGAGATCCAACATGACGTAGAAGATGTATTGAGAAGCATGGTCCGTATCTTACTGGTCCTGGGGGCCTCGGGAATACTTGAGGCCATCCTAAAAGACAGTGGGATCTAAGAGGGCAGCCTGGGGAGCCCAAAAGAATCAAGACCAGTGTTCTAATTCTGGCTCCTCCACAGATAAGTTATGTGGGCAAAATGGGTTCCCTGGGTCTCAGCTTCCCCCGCTATCCCATGGGGCTAAGAACGCCCACTCCCAGGTGTCGTGAGGACGTCGTGAAATTACATATGTGTATGCCTGTGGGTGTGGAGGCGGCCTAGCCAAAGCGTGTGGAGTTTTCTATGCACTTGGTGTATGGCCACTATTATAACAATTTTTAAAAAATCATAATGCAAGTGAACAATAAAGACATCCATGCATCATCACTCGTGCGTGGGAAAAGTAAAGAAAGATAAAGGGAAGCTCCTCACTGAGGGAGCGCGAACACACGTGATACTGTCTGGGGCCCAGGGGCACCGCTGGGGTACCGGTGGGTTTGCATTCAGGGCAGCTGGGAAGGGGACATGTGGACACGTTCAGGCTTCATAAGAACTGAAATCACAACCATGGAGTCATTCATTCATTCATTCACTCGTTGCACCGTGGGAGAGATACAGAGACTTACATGTGGCTGGAACAGAAACCCGTCAGTCTCAAAGAGCCCTGATATCCGCCCACAGCCAGACTTCAGAATCCGCAAGGAGTTAACTCAGGGGTGAGGTGGGCTCGTATCCAGGAAGCAGAGATGTCGGGGCTAACTCACCAACATTTCACAGAAAGCATAAAATCAAGTAGGATTCCAGGACTGGGGAAACCTGGAGACCAGATATTCTGATTGTTCCATTTTACAGATGGCGAAACTGAGTCCCAGAGAGCTTACACGCCTTGTCCAAACTCATCAGTCACGGAGCTGGGACCCAGGTGGCTTCTGAGGGGTCCAGCGCTCTTTGTCAGCTTTGTTGGACCTTAGACACACTTCAGAGGTACAGGAACTAAACCCTCCCTGAGCATATAATCAAAACTAAGAAAACTCGTCAACTGGCTCAGGCTTTAGCAGGACAAATTGACTGGAAGGAGTCATGGTGGATACTTTGGTTGTGATTCACAAGGGCAGACACGAGCTCCTGGCAGTTTAGTAGAAAAACTCTGAAAATACTTCAGATCATAGTCCTTTTCAAAGTGCTTTAGTGCTTTAGCCCTTACCTGGTCTGACCACTTGACCTCACCTGTCTGCCCACCAGAAAGGTGGAAGAAATTGGAAGGCGCCATCTTTGAGGTACCCTGTCGCCTCCTCTTTCCCTTTCCCGCTCTGGACAAACCAAGATCTCCCACCAGCTGAAGTCCACGTCCTCGACTTAGTCTGCTTGCCACAGCGGCTGGGGTCTCTCGGGGGCAGAAAGCCAACTCCACCGGCCCCTGCCTCAGCCTCTCCTCGCTGGACTCCAACAGACAAGGCAAACGGGCTGCCAGAAGAGCACATGGGTGAAATTTCATACGAATCCCCACAGCTCTCGGAAGACGGGTGCGATGAGCCCCATCCACAACCAGAGCTGAGTAGCTGCGGGCTCTCAGGTGGGCACCCGCTCCCCTGGCACAGTCCCGGCCCGCACCACACCTGGGCCAGCTCTGTGTGCCCACACCCCCTGCCCAGCCCCCATAGCCTCTTGACTCTGCATCCTCCAGCCGTCCACAACGGTCTCAACGCCTTGCCTTGATGTTCTGGGACCTCCCTTTCTGACAGTAGCTCCATTTTCCGGATTCTGCGCTTTCTTTCCACCCTCCACCTCCATGCCTTGCAGATGTGCCTTCTGTCACTGCTTCCTAGATAACAGCTCTTGAAACATAAGTTTTTGGATCTTTTTCCAGCCAACTCCTATTTATCCCTCAACGCCCAGCAGAAATGTCACCTCCGAGGTCAGACACCCACAAGGGGAGCACAGCCCTTCCTCACTGACATAGCGCTCGGCACCCAGTAGGCACTCAACGGCCGTTCTTATCTGATTGGCTCTTTCCTACTGCCTTCTTTTGCTAAATACGAGGAGATGCTAATATTCGTTGTCTCTTAAAAAGGTCTTTAAAAAATGATTACTGGAAGTAGGCTCATATTTTTAGAATGAAATTACTCACTAATAGATCCCTCCTGGCTTATTACTGTGTGTAGGCAACCAAATCCTCCCCACGACCCACGGGGCCAGGAAACGAGGTTTCTCTTTGCCACGACAGCATTTTGGCTGAGCGGGTGGCTTTGGGCAGAAGGGGGAGGCCGCTGGTGTGGAGCTCTCTGGTACCATCAATTCTGCTTTCTGGAGAGAATATTCTGACGCCGGAGTTCACCTCCGTCCTTTCAACTTGCCACATCCTGACACACAGCTGTGCACCAGTCATTAAAATCGTGTTTGTTCATTGAGATGTGACTCCCCCCTCAACCCAGAAATGTGACAGTCTTCACTTCATCAATTCACGAACCAATGGAGCTTTTCAAAAAACTAATTTCTTAATTATGAACTCGGATCATTCATTTGTCAAATTACTGAACAGAAACAGAGACATCAAATAATTTATTCCTCATCCCCTCCCTAAACACCTCCCTGGTCAAACGCGGACTCCTGCTTGACTCCGCAAAGAAAAGGAAAAACAAGGGCGGCATGGATTCACCTTCCCAATTACTACGCGTAAACACTCGGGTTAATTCTGAGGCCTTGGACATCCAAGGAGCGAGAAGTGCGCCATCCAATCTGGCGGTGGCTAGCTGAGCACCTGAAATGCACCAGAGAGACTGAGGAGCCACATTTTTAATTTAACTTAATTATAATTAAGTTCACTTTCATTGTAAAGACCATTTAATTCGCATATTGGAAAACTTAAGCATCTTTGGAACAACCTGGGCATGTGGGTCATCCACTCTCCCAACTGTAAATTTCATGCACTCTAAACATCGATCAAATACTTCCAATGATATTTTAGTGGCTTAGAAATTGAGATGTGCTGTGAGACCCAAATTTAAACTGGATTTCAGAGATTTGGTATGAGAGTAGAGTGTAAAGGATCTCACTGGTAATTTTACTTCAATTATTTGTCGACACTGAAGGAGTTCAGAGCAAGTCTCCCCCAAACGTTCCTCTTTAGCATGCAGACTATTTTGAGCTGAAGGCAATTGAGACCCTGTGGGCTCAAGAGAAACGTTTTGCCCCTCCCTTAACTACCTAGAAGAATCTAAATTGAGGATTCCTCCCAGAATGAGAGTTATTACAGAGATAAATATATCTGAGGGACCCGTCTGTGTGGCAGGGCAAACATCGAATGACCAGACACCTGCCCCTTACCGCCCTGTGAATCGCCCTCCTCCCCTTTGCAGCCCCAGGCCCCCATCCTACTCCTTAGCTCAGGATGGCACAGATACCTTATTTTACCTTTCTGTCTTGGAGCCTCTCATGTGTGAGGGGTTCCCGAATGTATAAAATTAAATTTGATTTTTTTTCTGTTAATCTGTCTCATGTCAACTTAATTCTTAGACCAGCTGGAAGAACCTTTGAAGGGTTGAGTAAATTTTTTCCTCCCCTACAGCCAGCCTGGAGCCCTGGCGTGCTGGGGGCCACTCACCCGGAAGCTGCTGCAGTAAAAACAGCCTGGACCTCTGACAGCTGGTAAAGGTAAGAACTACTGGGTCTCCTGGGTCTCCTGGGTCTCTACCTGCAGAGTCCAGAGGAAGCAGCATGGGGAGGGTCCTTTTCATCCTTTTCAAAATTTAGAGTAGCGGAAAATATTGATGGAACTAGCTCCTGGGGCTTAGTGACTCTGGTATTTGGTCTGAGTACTCACAGTTCTTATCCATCCTTTCCCCCCCAGAAATGGCCATTATTTCTGTCTGCTGTGTTGTTCTATGTCCTGAGAGCTCAGCTTTTCGGCCAGTGAGGATACTGTCTCTGGTCTGCCAGCCAGAGGATGTGTACTGGCACACATCTAATGGGCAGCCCAAACGGGCTGTGGATCTGACGGTCTTTAAGTGAAGGTCTTTAACCTTCACTGTCAGTGCTGGAAAAATCCTATCCCGGGAGCACCTGCCCGGTGCCACAGATTAGCAGATCTGTGACTGGAGGCATCACATTTTCATCGGAGACCACAGCCACCTTACCACCTATGCAACAAAGTCCTTTGCTTCCTAAGACTGATTTTTGGGAAGGAACTTTTTGGGTCATGGGGGCTGTATCATCTGCACCCACTCCACGGACACCACCTGCATCCATGGTAAAGATATATTCTAAGCCTGGAAGGTTACCTCCGGGTCATTCCACGAAAAGGCTTATTGATTTGAATCACTATTGACAGATCCCACTCATCAATGACCAGACGACAGATCCTCTCAATTGGCCGTATTTGAGAGAAGAAAAAAAGATTAGAGAGCTCTCGTCTCAAACCATTTATTGGCACCTGTAGAGAGACCAAATTAAAAAGAGGACACAAGGAAATATAATGACTACCCTGAGGGACTCCCTTAACACGATGAAAGGACAGAAATTAGACTTTGAACAAAAATGAAATTCAACATAAATTCCCCTACCCATACCCGGCCCCATATGCCTGTTTCGGTTTCCTTTTTTTTTTTCTTACAAGATTTACAGAGAGCTCTGCAGCCTAGCCTCCAGGCCTAGCCCACATGGGTTACTCCTGTACATGCTGAAAGCCAGGAAGGGGCTTAGGGGAAACATGGGGACAGGCAGGAGGGCTCACAGTGCTGGGCTCTGTCATCAGGCTCCACCAATTTCTGGCCTTCCTATGCAATGTCCTTTGCAGATATATCCTAGATCCCCAGTGAAAGAGTACATTTCCCCTGGACAGCAGCAGATCTTTGCAGGAGGTTCTACCAAATTTAGAGAAGACTGAGAAAGACCATCTTCCTCCCTCCAGAGGAAATACATGACCAGAATTTCCCTTAGGCTTTCTTACACATGACCAGACAATGCCCAGGAGCTGACAGAAGAGGAAAATAAAATTTCACGATGCCCCTTCTTTTCCAAATCTAGACCCAATGGTTACTGATCCTTCCTTTTCCAGGGACAGCTATTGCCTTCCTGATGGTCTCACTTTGCATCCTGAGAATGTGGCTTGGTCTCTGCCTGCCTTGGACATGCAGGTTGCTGGCTCTTTCTTTTGGCTACCTTTGGGAATGACTCTGGATCTTGGGAAGGTGGCATCCTTGGGAAGGTCTCTCTTGGGGGACCCCTCCTATGCCCAAGGGGGAGGGAGGGGTTACTTAACACTGCCAGAATATTTACTGTTTGTCCCAGCTGAAAACGGGCAGGATATTTAGAATATATTTTTTTAAGTAGCTCTGTAGTTAAAAGTTGGCTAGGGCACCTGGGTGGCTCAGTCGGTTGAGCGGCCGACTTCGGCTCAGGTCATGATCTCGCGGTCCGTGAGTTCGAGCCCGCGTCAGGCTCTGTGCTGACAGCTCGGAGCCTGGAGCCCGTTTCAGATTCTGTGTCTCCTTCTCTCTCTGACCCTCCCCCATTCATGCTCTGTCTCTCTCTGTCCCAAAAATAAATAAACTTAAAAAAAAAATTAAAAAAAAAAGTTGGCTAGATTAGAAGCTGATATTCAGAACCTGATAGGAATTTTTTTTAAGGCTTTCTCCCCCAAGTTAAAATTAGAGCTATGTACCCAGAAGGAAAAGAAGCAAATTGAAGATAATTGGGTGGGGAGATCAACCCACGATGTCATTTAAGCTTGTAACATAAGGGATTCCTTAATGGATTGAAGGCAACTGTCCTTATCTTATAAATCTTAGCAAAGCTAAAAGTACAGCCTCATAAATAATTCAAAGACCTTTAACCTGCCCTTTTTATCAGTCCTCAAACCCTCCCTCCTTATCCCAAGAGACTTAAAAGTATTGTCCTTGGGAATCCAAAGCCCTTCTTGGAGAAACTTAGCTACTTTCTCTGTGCCTTTGTGATAGGGATTTTCTACTCACATCTTCTCTAGCACCTAGGAGCCATTCTTTGGAAAACAGACTTTATGGGGTGCCTGGGTGGTTCAGTCAGTTAAGTGTCTGACTTCGGCTCAGGTCATGGTCTCACGGTTTGTGAGTTCGAGCCCCACGTCTGGCTCTGTGCTGATAGCTCAGAGCTTGGTGCCTGCTTTGGATTATGTCTCTCCCTCTCTCTGCCTCTCCCCTGCTCTCTCTCTCTCTCTCTCTCTCTCTCAAATAAATAAACAAACATTTACAAAATTGAAAAACAAACTTTAGGGAGAGATTTCTCATCAGAAAAGAGAGACAGAGACAGACAGAGGGAAAGAGGAAGTCTTTGGAAACTGGGCAAATGAACACAACTTATGCACATACATTAGAAAGCACAAGATCTCTGCACCTGTTCATGTACGTCAACCCATGTGTTGTGGGTGTGTGAGAGTTTCCTACTTCTGGGTTGCACTACCAAATTTAATTTGTAAAAGAACTCTACAGAGTTGGTTTGGGACATGATCTTATACGGCTTGGCTGTTCTAAAGCTCTCAGAAATCATAGAAAATGAACCCAAATGTTCTCCAAGTTCATGTGATCTAGGATTAATCTTTAATAAATAAAACCTACTTGGAGTGTGTTGATGTAATGAAACAGGCATGCCTTTAGAGTCCTTGGCGTTAAATACAATCCTTTTATGCTATTCAGCTTTATTCAGAGTAAGATAAGCTCTTGTCATGTCTGTTACAGGACCTGCCAGCAAGAAAGACAACTGAAGGCTACTGGTTAGCTCTTTAACACTTTATAAAATTTTCATGAGTGATCAAAACAAACCTGTTGCGAATGAGTATGTCGAATAGACACACATAAGATAAAAAAAAATCTTTAGGCAAATTTCTAAAAGTTTCCCCAAATCTTTTTGGTCACCTGAAACTTCGAATTTTGCTCTTAAGTTTATGATAAGTTAAATCCATTGAATATCCAGATCGATCCCAAATAAGAGAAAATACAGAAACGTTCATTGCTAAAGAAGAATTTAAACCACTAGAAATCGAAAGGGAAACATCTCCGTGTGCAGAGAATGGGATGTGTGTTTCTGGTAGGAAAAGGTAGGAGGGATAAAAATGCATTTTGCTGTGGTTGAGGCAAAAGAAAGTAATTCTGTCCTAAAGTGAATCTGGTTATTTAAAAAGGGAAAAGACAGAACCAAGTTTGAATGTAAAACGGTTGTACAAGTCTTGTGGAAAAGGAATCTTTGGAAAGGGATTTCAGGCATGCTCAGGACTGGCGAAGACAGGAATTACTTTAATTAAGTCAATGAGCTTTAATCCCCAAAGTACACCGGGTGCAAGGCCACAATTTGGTTCCTCTGGAGGCTGTTCAATGTTCAGTCTGAAGATTCCTTATGAAAAGTTCCAGCAAAACAGATTTAAAAAGAGCCTGTGTGGTCGATCACCATTCTTGCTGCATTTATGCCAATCATCAGGCCAAGTTGGTTTCAAACCAGGCTTACTTTGCACACAAATTCGTCTTCATTTGGTTATCTTTGGTGGAAACGAGGGCGATTTTAGAGAGAAAAACTGTCTCAATAACATACCATTTTGGATACTAGAGGATCCTGGTTCTGAGGAATGGTCTCTGTGGGTTTGCTATTTGCCTATAAACTGGACTAGATCCTGAATTCTTCTGATTTCCTCAGCAACTTCCTATGACTCTCCAAACTAACATTTCCAATCCTCTCCCATCCCTTTGAGTTGGAATCATGAGAACTGCCCTCTTCCCCGAGGCCCTGCAAACTGCAGCGAGGTGGCCTGATGTAAACTTGACCAGAATCGCTGTAACAGATGTGTTTAGACAACCTTCAGGCGTGTTGTGCGTGAGCCACTGAGAAGGACCACCAGGAATATTCAAACCGCAAACCATGAAAATCACCAGATGGCCACCTCCTGCCCTCCCTCCATCTGGGGATGCTTTGAGCCTGGCGTCCAGAAATCCCACTGGCAGCGCTCAAGATACTGGGTTTGGAACTTATTCCATTAACCCGTGTTTTTCTTTGGTTTCCGTAGGAATACCTCTTATTAATTGCCTGACCGTACAATATAGGCCTCACTTTGGGAGCCCACCTGCAAAGCCGTTTCCTAAAATTAGTCACATCAGCTTGACTGACCTGCCCTATTCTCAGGACTGAGGCTGGTTAACAAGGTAAGCATTAATCTACCAACTCAGCTTCTGGACCATGAAACTTGTTTAACGTCCCAAAGGCTCAGCTGAAGGGGTTCAGAGCAAGTCTCCCCCAAACGTACTTCTTTAGCACATGGACTATTTTGAGCTGAAGGCAATCGAGACCCTGTGGGCTCACAAGAAACATTTTGTCCCTCTCTTAACTACCTAGAAGAATCTAAATTGAGGCTTTTTCCCAGCATGAGAGTTATTACAGAGATAAATATATCTGAGGGACCCGTCTGTGTGGCAGGGCAAACATCGAATGACCAGACACCTGCCCCTTACTGCTCTGTGAATCACCCTCCTCCCCTTTGCAGCCCCAGGCCCCCATCCTACTCCTTAGCTCAGGATGGCAAAGATACCTTATTTTACCTTTCTGTCTTGGAGCCTCTTATGTGTGTAAGGTTCCCGAACGTATAAAGTTAAATTTGATTTTCTTCTGTTGATCTGTCTCATGTCAATTTAATTCTTAGACCAGATGGAAGAATCAGAATGATAGAGGAAAATGTTTCCTCCTCCACAACGTAATATTGCATTAAATAAAATATACTGTTGAGGGGCGCCTGGGTGGCTCAGTCGGTTAAGCACCCAACTTCAGCTCAGGTCATGATCTCCCAGCTCGTGAGTTCGAGCCCCACATCAGGCTCATTGCTGTCAGTGCAGAGCCTGCTTCAGAGGCTCTGTCCCACTCCCTCCCCATCCCTCCCCTGCTCACGTGCATGCTCTCTCTCTCTCTCTCTCCCTCCCTCTCAAAAATAAATAAACATTTAAATATATGTATATTTGGGCGTGGCTTTTAGGAAACTTGACATTATGTATGTGTTTACATGCTATTTCTATAGACTGAGCCAGCCTAGAACTTATGAGGAAAGCTGCATGAGGATCTTCTCACAGACACTTCATTTCACAAGAGGGTGACTATGGCAGACTTCAGGGGCCATTGCCCTCTCCTATGGTCTCCGTCCCTCCTGGTCCTCTTTCCCACGGTCACCCCCGCTATGGTCTCCTGCCACCAGCCCCAGCACGCTTACTGTGTGATGTCACAATGGAGAACCCTCATCTTTTGTGTTACTGCCACCTTCACTTGAAAGTCAGACCACAGGAACTGAAGCTTCTGGAATGGGCAAGGCAGGAGACCGAAGGCAGGAAAGGAGCCACCCACAGTCAGGTCAGTAGGTGGTGGTTTCTCCACTGGAGAAGGGGGTGATGTTCAGATGAGATGAGCCAGCTGACGTGAAAGCCTTTTAGGATTCACTCAAGACCTCGCTGAGGACAGCCAACACCAGCATGGACATCTCCATGGATTCAGTCAAGGAAGCTACGTGTTCCGCTGCCGATGTGGGCTGACCTTTAAGGGTCCTGCCCTGGGGGAGAAGGCTCACTCAGCTTCCTCGGTGAGGGGCCTGCTTCCCTCCCTCCCCCTTCCCTGTCCCTCTCTAATAAGCACAGCCCCATCTGCTGCCTGCCCAGCATTCTGTGTAACATGCATGTGTCAGAAACCAGAAGAATTCTCAGAGGACCAACTGCAGGGTGGAGGAGAGCAGACCTGCATCTCACTCTTAAAGACTCAAATACAAACCACTCCCCACTCTCTAAGCGAAGATGTGCATCTGGCTCTAAACACAGCAAGCTCGCGCTGTCCTTCCCAGGGAGGGGCCCTCGTCTCACCCCATGTCTTCGATGGTGAAGCAGGTCATCAAGGTCACCGTGGGGAGAAGGGGGGCGCAGACACAGGACAGAGCCTGCCCCATGGGGCTCACACACAAGTAAGCTGATTTCCCAAAGCGACAGGTGCTTTGAAGAAAAGGAAGCAAAGGAAAAGAGAAGTCTTGGGGGAGAGGAGGTGTGCCATTTTGGACAGCTTGGCCATGGAGGGAGGCCTGGGGGATCTCTGGGACAGAGTGACCTGGGAAGACAGGCTGGGGCAGTGGGAGCAAGGCTGGTGCTTCCCAGGAACAGCCAGGAGGCAGGCGGGACGCAGTGAGGGTGCGGAGCACCTTGAACCTTGAACATGAATTATGAATTTCTCTTCTCCCGAAAGACACAAGTTCCAAATGGGAACTGGAGGCAGGCTGTTATCACATGTATGCTACTCGGCTTGTTTTCGAAAAGAGTCAACACATACAACTCGTCCCTTCCGATCAAGAGCTGCTCTAATAATAAGTGAGGAAATCCCTCCTTTCCCAAGTGAAGTCGATTCTGGAGGCAGTACCCCGACGATGGATGTTTGGTGATATTTCCAGTGTTATGGCACGTGGGTCACTTACGAGATCTCTCAAATGTGCAGAACTTAATTCTGGAATATAAAAACTTCTAGCTTGTTTTAAAATCTTCTAAGGGCACCCGGGTGGCTCCGTGGGTTGAGCGTCCGACTTCGGCTCAGGTCATGAGCTAACCCTTAGTGAGTGCGAGCCCACATCGGGCTCTGAGCTGACAGCTCGGAGCCTGGAGCCTGCTTCCATTCTGTGTCTCCCTCTCTCTCTGCCTCTCCCCTGCTTGCTCTCTGTCTCTCTCTCCCTCAAAAATAAATAAACATTAAAAAAACCTTTTAAATCTTCTAAAGGGGTTCCATATGTGTTTTTAGCCCATTTGTTAAAAATATGAAAAATGCAATACCTTTCGGTGAAGTTGATGTTCAGCGGGAGACGCGGATGTGCACCCCTGCTCTGCTCCGGGGGAAACACCGCTCAGCTGTCCCCCGATGGAGGGACCGCTGCCCTTCTCACTGCCAGCTGTGAGGGAGGATGCCCCACCCCCTCTGCCTCCACCCATCCAGGCTGCAGTCACCAGACAGGCACGTATGGGGCCACTTAGGGCAAGCTCTGGGGACCAACCGTGATCCAGACCAGCACAGACCCTGCTCTCGGGGAGCAAACGGGCTGGAGGAGGACACAGAAGACAGTCTTACTGACCCATCAAGAGATAGAGCGCCACGGTGGCCCATGAGAGCATGTAGGGCCCTGCATTCTGGTCAGGCCCAGAAGGCTGCCTGGAGGAGGCAGCTGGTTCTGAGAGGAGACCAGAATGCATGAGGAGGAGCTAAGAAAGGGGATGGGACAGGGCTCCTGGCCCCTGTGCAGGCCCGGCAGGTCAAGGCCAGCTGTAGAGCAGAGGCCTGAGTTCCGAGGATGGGGATGGGGGTGGGGGGCGGGGGAGGATGAGGCTCTGAGGCCAAGGGGCTTGAGGCTGGTTGTGGGGGCAGCGGGGAACATCGCAACGTTTCCACCCTGTGACACGTCACCACGTGAGGTGCACACCTCCGTGTCCCCCCTGCTGGTGCCCGTGCACCGCCTGGGGCACCGAGTGAGCGGGCCCGGAAGCCTTCTCTCCGCAAAGAGCAATTGGGTGCAGACTCCATGACCACGCTGGGCTCGGTGGGGGCCAGGAAGCCCACTAGCTGGTCTTGTTAACAGGACGCATCTGTCCCTTTCCAGGACCAATGATAATCGCCATTGTAAACAGAAATTTAATCATAATTTCACGCTGCGACATTCACTGGGGCCGAGGCTTTGAAGCAGCTGGCCTCACGGGCCATTTTCCTCATGATGTGTCCCACTGGCACAGAGCCCGGCAACGAGGGCTCCTTCCCTTCCCAGCTCCACCCCCCCTTACTCACATGGACCACCCATTCCCTGTCACCTCCTTCTCCCCTCCCGGATCACACCGGACCCACTGATGGACCCGCGTCTCCCTCCTCACCTGTCTCAGGGCCGAGCCCAGCTGCCCGCACAGGCCTGGCTGCAATCAGCAAACACAGGGATGAGCGGAGGCTCTGGCCCAGCCTCCTCCGGGACCTGCCACACGGCTTCCCACCTCTGCCGGGCTGGCCTCCAGGGATGCCCTCCCCTAGTCCCCACCCGGCCTCCTCCTCCTCGGAGAAGCAAGTCTCCTCCTTCACAGTCCAGCTTACAGGCTGTCTTTCGAGGCTTGTCCGGCCAGCAAAGACCTCTTCTCTTGTCTGCCTCTCCTGAAGCGGGGGCTGTGTCCGGGCCCCTCTGGGTCCACAGCCCGCAGCCTGAGACCCAGAGGCAATGCAAGGAGAGCATTTGCCGAGAAACCAAACAAGGAAATGCTGCAAAGGCTCCTTGCCATTGTATCAGCTTCTTGAACAAACCCTGATGTCAAGGGGTGTCTGGGGCTGGGGGGCTGGATAACCAGATGTGTTGTTTTAATAAATACAGGATGCTCCAGCCGAGGAGATGGGGACGGGGTGGCCAGGTTCTCATTAAAGCTGCTAGCGGATTTCCACAGAGAGCAGTGCCCGGCCTCGCCTCTGAGATCTCTCTGGGCTGACTCGGGATGAAAAAGGGGTGGCCAGGAGCCGGGGACACTGCCCCTCCTCCCAGCCGGCACAACCACATTGCAGATGAACTCACTGCATTGTCTTCTCCGGATATAATACCTGTCAGGAATTTTGTTTCGGATCCCTGAGCCATGCCCCACCCCCCTGCCCATATTTGAAGGCTGGAGTGTGGTTTCCAACATGCATGAAAACCTCCTGGAAGAAAGCTGGGGTCCGAGAGGTTTGGGGCCAAAGCACGGCCGGTGCAGCCTGGCATGGAGGGAGGGGCTAAGTCTGTGCCAAGAAAGCACTTTGCGAGTCGAGGTCCCAGCTTGCCATCCCAACCCCCTCATCCCTGGGGCCTCAGGAAGGGGTGGCTGACCCACAGGGCAGTGGAATGTGGGGGACGTGGAAGGGCCCCCTGTCTTCCAGGCGGTGCGTCCCAGCCTGCACAGGGGGGTGGGTGTCAGGGGAGGGGACGCTCATGTCACTGACTGGTGATGAGTTGGGCCCTGTGGCAACCTGAGCGGCGGGTGGTTGAGGGCTCGGGTCTCAGAGAGCACCCGTGGCGCCCGGAGATGGTCCAGGGCTTCCGCTCACGGTGGAGACAGACTGCCTGTCCCTGGGCTCCACCGGCCCCTGCTTCACGGGCCCATAAATTGGGGCTCCACAGAAGGCAGACTGCTCTCTCATCTGTTAACTGCCGTCCCCTCCGCGGACGTCACAACCACAAATAATGGATGAGCCGCTCCCTCCGGCCACCCTTATCAATAACACTTCAGAGCAGGCAATTAGCATTGAAAGCCAGGGCTGGATTTGGGGGCCCCTGGTCTCATCTTCTGCGGCAGCAGAAACAGGCTGTTTGGCCTTGTCCCTGCCCAGCAGGCCTGCAGACAAAGCGCTTCGTTCCGCTAACAGATGGTCCCCGTTGTCTTTAAAAGCTGCATCCGTCAGTGGGGAGCGGGAGGCTCCGGAGGGGCCGAATCCATCCAGTGGCTCGGAAAGGACGGTTTCCCGGGGCCCAGAGCAGTTTCAGGATGCCTCGCGGGTTTCAAGACCCTCTCCCTCCTGTATCACCTGTTCCCCACCCCTCCATGGCCTGGGGGCAGAGAGGGGAGTCCTTTGTCCCCCCCCCACGGCGGGAGGGGGGGCAGGGGGAGGGCTTGAGGAAGTCCAAATGCCCTTGAAGAACCTTTAAGATCTCCACAAAATAAGGAGCTTCATGTTTTTGTGTATGTAGGACACACGCATTTTACAAATGGGGCGATATATCTATCACACGCGTCCACGCGTGCTAGATAGAATACCACATGCACACGGGTAACGTGGGCAGGGATGGACGGTGGAGGATAAAAATACTTTTGTGAAACGGAACCGTACAACATGGGTTCTCTAAGCTCCGGCCGCACACCCAGCAGGAGGAGGTTCCCAGCCTGACAGCCACCCTGGGGCAGGGGGCTCTGAGGGCAGAGACGGGGGGTGTCCAGCCGAGGTCAAGCCTGGCAGCTCAGGTGACCGGATGGGTGGGTGGTAACGTCGCCTTCCGAGAGGGGGTCTGATGGGGAAGAGAGTGCTCTGGTCCCCCTCCCCCTGGAGGCGGGGGCAGGTGGGCTCTGTGGAACCCTCCCCCCCAGGAGAAGCCCCACAGCTTTCACCCCTATGGGCACAGATGAACGACACCAGCCACTCTGGCAGGATCTCCCCCACCGACTGCAGAGTGCCACGGTTCCCAGACTGTGGGCCAGGGCACCCCAGGGTGCCATCGTGAGCTGAGACACTCGGTGGAATTCTTTTTTCCCCAAGGAGAACACGGTGATGTTCAACATGTTCTGAATTCCGCACAAATTTCCACCTCGGGTTGTTCACAGTTAATTTTTTTTAATGTCTATTTATTTATTTTAGAGAGCGGATGGGCGGGGGAGGGGCAGAGGGAGAGAGGGAGACAGACCCCGAAGCAGGTTCCAGGCTCCGAGCCGTCAGCACCGACCCCGACGCGGGGCTCGAACCCACGAATCGCGAGATCACGACCTGAGCCGAAGTCGGACGCTCAACCGACCGAGCCCCCCGAGCGCCCCTAAATAGACCTTTCGGATATTGTTTCGTTTCGTTCATTTTGGTCCGGGTGGGCCATGCCCCAGGAACCCGTGCCCCTGGGTGAGACGCCCGGGACACCGTGAGCTGGGTGCCTGCGCTGGTGTGGAGGTCACGGTACTCCCTGCCACCCCCATCTTGGCCTTTGCTCTTGGTCTTTCACAGAGGAACCAAGGCTCTTGGGGGAAGCAGCTGATTCTGGAACCGGGCGGGGAATGCAGACGGTGAGCCCGGAGCGTCTTGTGACACCAGAAAGTGAGGAAGTGCTAAAAAGAAAATACAAACCACAGTGACGGGAGCGTGTCCCTGGGACAAGATCCAACCAACCGAAAGAGCTCCGAGTGGCCAAAGCGGAAAGTATTGGAATGTAACCCAAAGGATAAAATAAATAGTCATGCGTCCGTCCTCACATCAATAAACGGCTGAACAAACAACTAAATGGAGGAGACAGCACAAATCGCTCGTGAAGAAGAATTGCAAATAATTTATGGACACCCTGCCCTCAAGGAAGGGGGGGGCACAGCTCCCGTCTCCCTGAGGTGGGGGATGCCCGAACGACTTCTTGCCAGACAGCACAGTATGGGAAAGGGGAATAAAAAGTAACTTCACAGTCGAGAACCCTGGGAAACACCACCTTGGCCAGGGGACCGCGGTCAACGTCACGGTGAGGGTCACGTTCACAGCACGTCCTCCCGAGATGACGTGATGAGAAGGACGCCTCACCTCTGGTCTCCCTCCCCCAAAACCATGACCTCAGTCTAATCACAGGAAAAACATCAGACGAATCCTGAGGAACATTCTAGAAACACCTGACCGGCACTCTTCACACACATCAAGGTCACCAACAGCCAGAACTTCTGAGAACCGCCCCATTCTAGGGGAGCCTAGGGAGACAGGACCACCAGCTGTCACGGGGTGTCCTGGAGGGGGCCCCGGAACGGAAGGTGGGCGTTAGGGAAAAGCCGAGGAAGTCTGGGTACAGAATAGAGTTTAGTGACTAAGAACGCGTCTGTACCGGTTCCTTATCTGTGACAAATATTCCAAATTAATAACAGGGGAAGCTGGGTGTGAGGCATCCAGGGCCCGTCTTTACAATTGCCCCGTAAATCCAAAACCGTTGCGAAGTTGCAAACTCTAGGAAGCAGTAGAGCTGAGAAATAGATGCGAGTGTTGACGTCAGGGGCTCCACGTCCAGATCGAAGCTCTGAGACTTCCTCGCCGGGTGGCAGGGAAGTTAGCTCTCGCCCAACGCCCACGTGTGCCTCCGTCTCCCGGTCTCCCTCCAGGCACCGTGGGCCACGTGACCAGCTGCAGCTCCGTGACTGAGCGAGAGCGGGCACGTCACCTCCTGACCAAAGGAGCAAGGAGCCAGGTGCCTCCCTGGAGACCGAGGGGAGTCCTCGAACTTCCCGAGGGAGAAATGACCTGCAGTGTGTTGAATGGACCATCACGCTCACCACCATTGCGCCAACGCTGTCCTCTCCACGGCCACCACCGTCTTCTGATGAGATGGGGCCCACAGCCTGTACCCCGAGGGCGGGGCGAGCCTCCCCCCTGCCCATCAGCCCGGGAGGACGGTGGCATTTCCCGTCCGGGGTAGTCCAGGAAGCTGCTTTAAAACGCTTTTCTTCCCAGACAAGCTATTTATTTTTAAAATCATGTCTCATCGACCCTCAGTCAGAGGAAACAAACGCACCTGAGCAAGTGTGCGTCCCCACAAGGGTGTGGAATCCGGAGATGTCCGGCGGCCCGGCTCTCCCTCCCTCCGAGCTGACGCCGTCCCAGGGACAGGAGGAGGGGCATCGGAGGTGGGGAGGGAATTCATTGCCAAAGCTGGCCGGTGCTCTGCCTCTTGTCAGACGGAGCCGTGGGCCTTCCGGAAGGCCAGCCCCCGTGATTGAATGCAGGGACACACGAGCCTATCGATGTCGGGACCCAGAACAAGCTGGACAACTGCCAGGAAGTTGGGTATTTTCTCTTAACTATTGGCACCATTTGCTTCTTTTTTTTTTTTTTTTTTTCTAGAATCCAACATTTGCAATACTTGCTGTAACAGTAACTGTGGAGGGTTCCCCTCCACAAAGAGCTTCCTGGGGCCAGGCAGACTAAGGCAGGGTAGAGGCGGGTTCACACCTCCGCCGATGCCTTCCCCCGCCCCCTCCCCCCGCACTCGGACCAGCCTTCTCGTCTCCCCGAAGTCCGGCGTCCTCAGATGTGAAGTCAGAGCCACCACCCAGGACCCACGACAGCATGAGCAATGTGCCCAAATTCACACGCGGCCCTGAACCTACTACCTCAGAGCCAGACCTTATGGGGGGGGGGGCGGTGTCTTTGCAGAGGGGATCAGGTGGAAAGGAGGCCATCAGGGTGGGCCCTGATCCCACAGGACAGGTGTCCTTATGAAAAGGGGACATCTGGACGCGTGCGCACAGGGAGAAGACCGTGTGAGGACCAAGGCAGAATTGGGGGGTGTTTCTATAAGCCAGTAAGTGCCAGCACGGCAGCGCGGTGCAGAAGCTGGGGGGGACGCGGGGAAGGTCCCTGCTCTACAGCTCCAGAGGGAGCCCGGCAGGATCGATTTCTGGTTGGTGGCGGTTTATGACAGAAGCCCCAGGACCCCAGGACAGGTTTCTACGGCAAGCCACCGGCCAGGTCCGCCGCCTTCCTTTTCTCCTGCCCTCCCCCCACCTCTTCCAGCTCCCGCCTGTCCCTTTCAGTCCCCTCCACCTCCTGCCTGTCCCTTCAGCTCTGCCATGGGCAGGCAGCGCGGCAGGGGCGGGTGCTGCGGAAGACAGCACGACGGGGACACAAGAAATGCTTGACACCTTGTCTGGTGGTGCATTTAAGACCCTCCAGCCCGCCTCCCCTGGGGCCGGACGACACCCTCCTCGAGGGACAGAATCCAGGGGGGCAGCCCCACAGCAGGCTGCAGAGAGAGGCTTCCTGGAGGATGTGATGGGGGAGCCCCGGGGCTGGTGTTGGACATCTCCTGGTGACCAGCAGGGAGCCCAGAGAAAGACTCCCAGAGCCAGCGTCCAACTTGAGGGCAGGAAGAGAAAACAGAGGAGGCCCAGGCATCGTCTCCCTGATTCACCTCCCCCCTCCATCCCTGCCGTCCAGCCCTGGCCAAGAACAGCCCCTCTCCTCTCCGCAGGGGCCCAGGGAATGAGGCTACTCTGGCATCTCCTGCATGGCAGGGGCTGGGAGCTGAGGGAGCCCCTGCCAGCAGAGGACGGAAGCAGGAGGTGACCCTGCCCCCATAGAGAGTATACCCCGCCCCCCAGGGGAGCTGGATGAGAAAGACGGGGCAGGACCTGGGAACCGAAAAAGGGGCCTTTGCTGGAAGGGTGAGCCACCTCGGGCTCAAGGAAGAGATGAGCCGGGAGATTCTGTCTCGAAACGGGGTTGATGGTAACAGGGCCCCGGGTCCCCGAGACCTTGCCCAGCGGCACGGGGCCAGGCAGAGGGAGGGGGCCAGAGGCCCAGGGGGGCTCAGTAGGACCACCTGTTGGGGCGGGAGCCGGGCAGAGGGGGCTGGTCTCCGTGGGTGACGTGGCTGGAAAGCTGCCCCCTGCACAGGACGGTCCGTGAACACGCAGCTCCCTCTCGCCCTGCGGTCCCACACCTGCTCCTTCTCTCTCACACTCCCCGCGTGGCTCTGCCCAGCGGGCCTTCCCCACTCCTGTCTGGGGTTTCCTTCTCCGAGCCTTGCATGAACACAACGCCTCCGGCCCCCCTGCTTTGTGACCCAGTAGAGGGCTCACGGAGCGGCCGTTCTGGGGCGTCCCCACGTGTCGAGGTGACCAACGAGGCCTTTTCGCGTCTGGCCTCCAGGGTCCCGCTGAGTCCCCTTGGGTGAGCCTCGCCTCTCTGAGCCTCGGCTTCCTCCTCTGCACGGCGGGGACACGACGTCACGGGGAGGCCAGGAGATGTGGGATGTGGCACCGACCGGGAGCAGCGCCGGGCCACGGAAGTGCGGGCACGCCTCTCCAGGAGGACACCAGCGAGGGCTCTGCGCGTGGCACCTGGCCGTCAGCTCAGAGGCAGGGAGGTAACGGAGGGGCTGGGGCCTCCCGGGGAGGACACGGCCGGCCGGCAGCGCTCACCTCCCCGGCTCCTGCCCGTGCCGGCCCGAGATGCAGCAGGGAGCTGGTGTGAGCGCTTCGGAAGGCTGTGGTGCCGATGGCCTGGTGCTCCCCCAACGCTCTGATGAAGGATGTGTCCATTCACTCGCCCGGTATTTACCGAAAGCCTCCCGCATGCTGGGGACGGCCCTGTACCCCCAGGCACAGCAACGCAAAAAGTCATCGTTCCCACCGCTCAAAAGCTAATAACCCACTAACACAAAACCGAGAGCCCTTAAGGAAAGCGTTTGCTGAGCACCGACTGTTTAAGGAACCACACCGTGTGAGTTTTCACAGTCTCCTCTCCTCTCAGCCTCGGGCCACCCAGGGAAGGAGACAGAATGATCTCCGTTTCATAGATGGGCACACGGCCTCGGCCGTGGGACTTGGCAGTGTCCGGGCCGCAGCCAGACATTCGAAGGGCAGAGGCGGAGGCCGGGTGTGGGCTGCCCCACGGCCCACACCGCACCCGGCCACAGCCTGGCCGCCGAGGTCTCAGAGGCGCAGGGGGACAACGGGGTCTCGTTCCCCGCCAAGAAGCATCCTCCCTGCATTGTCCCCTGGCAGACTACCTTCATGCGAAAGCACTCGGAAAAAAAAGCAAGAGAGAAACACGTTATCAAATAAATTAACCTGACACTTTATGTTTCATAAAGGAATTTCTAACAAGTACCATTTCACTGGAATTCGGTTGTTTATACTTTAGCCAAATGGTTCCCACTTGCGTTGCTTAGCGATTGTCATAAAACAACCAGGCTCTCGTATTGCCACAGTTACGTAAATGGCTGGACCGTTCTGGAGCCTGGAACACGAAAGTGCCCATGGGTAGACAGCACTGTTTATGGGTCTGCGCTCATGTGGGGACAGGGAACACATGTGCTCTGCGTAAACTAGACCTTGTGGTACCGAGCCCCCCAGCCAAGCTCTGCATTCTAGGTGGTGAGTCTCCCGTCAGTGGGAGTATGTAACGGGAGGCAGATGGTGTCTGTCTCCCTTCCAACCCGGAGTTCTGGGGGCGTGCTTCTCCTCTCAGTCGGCAGTGATGTCCATCTAACCGGAAGGGAAGGACCCAAGTTGCAGAGAAAATAATTCCCCGAAAGACTTTGCTCAGCCTGAGAGCAGGGAGACATTCTGGCCAGTGGGGAGCTGGTGCAGGGTAGACACAACGAGGGACAGGATGGGGGGCCACCTCCCGTACCTGCTGTTGTAGCAGAATTGCCCCAGGCAGGTCACTTCCCCCCCCCCCCCCCCCCCAGACTGCCTGTCCTTGTTGAGAAAATGGAAATAAGGAGGAAGACTCCACTAGGGACTGTCTTCCATGGTGTTGACTGCTACATTCCCTAAGGGCAGGCCCTGACTCAGCCACTGTTTGCATAATCCCTGAAAAGAGGGATGAGAAGGAGCCCTGGGCGTCCAAACCTGCCCTGCGTGGGCTCCCCTCTCTCTCCTCCCCACCCTGTAGTCTCATCCCTCCCCCCCCCCCCCCGCCCTCCACCAATGCAGAAGGAAGGGCACCCACCCACGGCGTCCTGTTACTCTAGACCAGAGTTGGCAAACTGCCGTTTGCTGGATGGATCTCGCCCGTGGCCCATTTTGGCTGGGGAACTAAGAATTCTTTTCACATTTCTAAAGAGTTGTGTATTGGGTCAAATAGCGCCCCCTAAAGTTCACGTCTTTTCTGCATCCTGAGCATGTGATCTTATTTGGAGATCCGGTCTTTGCAACGGGACTGGTTAAGATGTGGTCACAATGGAGTGCGGTGGCTCTACTCCACCGGCTGGCTGTGTCCTTACAGGAACAGGCGAACGTGGACACAGACACACGCAGAGAAGCTGTGCGATGTCAGAGGCGGGGACTGGAGAGACGTGGCCACAAGCCAGGGTTTGCTGACCCCGCCAGGAGCTGGAAGAGGCAGGGAGACTCTCCTGCTGGAGCCTTGAGGAAGAGAGCGCGCCTGATTTCGGACGCCTGACCTCCTCCCCAACACCATCAGGGGTGACCAAGCACCGTTAATAGTTAGTGACGATCGACCAGAATCGACAGTTAACTCTAATTAATCGGTGATCATTCACTCGGTGCCTGCTCCCACGCTAGGTTGTCACTCCATGGGGCAGGGGCTAAGCCACCAGTACCCACCAGAGTGCCTCGTGCGGATCAGTTAAGTCCCGTAGGAACAGTTGTTGCGTGAAGGAGTGAATGAATGAATGAACCGAATTTCAAGGGCTCCGTGTGCGCGGTTCTAGCCCTGGGTTCCCGCCCGGCCTCAGACCCACGTGGCGCGCCAGCTCCGGGCCCCCGTGGCCCTATGTGACCACGTCAAACCGGGGAGGGTTTGCACAAAGTGGCACGAGGCCCCCACTCTGACCCAGGCTCCCACAAGGAGGAGCTGCCGTGGGCGCCCAGAGGAGGTGTTAGTGGACACGAGCTGTTACTTTGGGAGGCGCCTGGGCCGGGGCCGGGGGTGGGGGTGCAGCTTGAACTGCCCAAGGCAACCGGGGGGCTTTGGGGACAAGCTGACATTCCACTGCTCATGGGGGCAGCGGGGGAGAAGGCAAGAGGTAGAAAGAGTCCGTGTTCAAGTGTAGGGACCGTCCCCCCGCCGGCCGCCGCCCGTTCATCACCGCCCCCAACGCCAACTCCGACTTGCTTTCCGAAGCCACCAACTAGAATTCTCCGCTTGCGTCTTGCACGGCAAACCTCAGACTATCAAAGCAGCATTTTCGCCCACACCAGCCTCCGTGGGTAGGGAAGAAGGGTCCAACTCTCAGAGATTACCAACATGCTAATGGCCTCATTATCCAGTCGTAAAAGGACCCAGCGCCGGAGAAGAATGAAACGCGCAAACACTTCTCCCCTCGGCAGCAGGCGCGGGCGGCACGGAAGACGACGGGGGCTGGTGACGGGGGTTGGTCTTGGGGGCACAGCGGTCGTGGCGGCCAGGCCACGCGTGCCCAGAGCTCCCTCGCCCCCGCCGTGGGTCCTCAGTGTCCTTTGCACTTGGCTGCAAGTGCGGGAGAGCCCTGCCCCTGTGTTCTGTCCATCACTCTTCCCCAGGGGGCACTGGGAAAGCACGGCCGAAAGGTGGGAGGCTGCAGTCACCCGGCCAGGCCACCAGGGAGGGGAGACAGCCAGCAGAGGCGGTCTTCTTTCTTCCCACCCGCCACCCTGCCTCCAGCCAAAGAATTCCCCAGAAATCACCTTCCAGGTGAAAATCGATGCCTCACTGTCTCCACCTCCATTCCGTTAATAATGGCATGTTCTTCGCGGCTCCTTACACAAGGTGGATAAATAGAGACCGCCAAAGCCAGGACCGTCTGCCTGAGGCTCCCCACCCCGGCCACCGTGGATAGGGATGAGTGAAACAGCACAAGCAGATCAGTGCGGGTAATTACAAGCCATGCTGGGGGCTCGGTGGCCAGCATCTTTCCCCGCTCAAAGCCGCAAGGATGGGAGCACCTGTCAGACTATTTCGTGTCCCTGCAAGTCCGGCCTCGGAAGCAGCCTCCCTGCCCTCGGCTCAGCGGGCGCGTCCCCGACATACATCTAAAGGACCCTTCCGGTCAGTCTCGTACCTGTTCCCAGACAGGATGGCCGGGAACGAAGCCCCACCTCCGTAGCCCTCTGGGCCATACGCCCTGACCACAGACGGCGACGGACGCTTGTGAGAGGGCACTGGGTACAAGCTGCTGGGCTAAGCCCTTGCGGGGCAGCCGGTCCGTCTCCCGTGGCCGCCTGAAGGGAGGGGACTCGCGTCATCCGCATGTGATAGGCGAGGAGACTGAGGCACAGGACGGACAGGAGGTACCCGAGACCACACAGCAGGCACGAACTCAGGACCCTCGTACGGAGCCGCTCTCTGTGGCCCCTCAGCCCCAGCCAGAGGAGCTGCTCAGGGATCAGAGCGCCCGGTGCAGGTGGGGGTCGCCCAATCCAGGCCTCTGCTGACCCTATCCCCGGGGCCCCCGCCTGTCCAAGAGTGCCCGCCCCACCCCACCCCACCCCCAGGGCCTGGCCTCCACGAAGTCCTGCGTGGTTCCTCAGCTGCGAGGGCTCCAGCAACTTCTGGGCGTGGCTGCCCTCTGTCTGTCCCCTCCAGGTGCCCACGTCACCGCTGGTCCCTACGGTGGCACAGGGTGTCCTCCAGACCTTCCACAGCCTCCTTCACTTTAATCCAGCTCCACACGGCCTGGCCAGGTCCTGGCTATCTCGCCGGAGCCAGGGATGAACCGGGCCTGGCCGGGTCTGTGTGGGGTTCATGGGGCTGCGGGAGGAGGCCTCTACAAAGACCATGGGAGCCTGGGGCACTGTGTGGGCACCGGGACCACAAGCCCTCCTGGAGAATGTCCTGCGAGCCGGGCTTGAAGGGCAGCGCAGAGGAGAAGGGGGGAGGCCCCTCCAGACAGAGGGAGCCTCTGCCTGGGAGAGTGAGGGCCGAGGGCAGGGCACCCCAGAGACCCCTTTGCCTTCAGTGTTACCGGAGAAGCGAAAGACAGAGGGATCCGTGGCTCAGATGTAGAGCGGCCAGGATAACTGACATCGGGAGCTGAGGAGGAGCGACATTTAGTGGGTCAAGGCTGCAGGAGGGTGGTTCGGAGGAGCAGGGAAAAGGCCCTTGGGATTAGTCCATGGGGAGGGGCCGGCACAGCCCGCACAGGGACCTCAGGGGGTGGGCTCCAGGGGGAAGCCAGAGGCCCCAGGACAGGCATCATTTGGCAGGGGAATCCCAGCGGGCGTGCAAGCCGGCCTCCCGGGCAAGACCCATAGCTGCCCAGCATGAGTGCCAGCCGGCAGGGTGGACAGCGGCCACAGGCTGGGCACCGCCCTTAGGTTAGCCCGTGCCCTCACAGCACTGTCAAATGCCCAGGGTCACGGCGCCAGGCCAGGGGAGCTGGGACCTCCCTGTGGCTCTCAGGATCCTTCTCCTGTTGACTCACCTGGGGCTTCCTCAGCCTAAAACACTGGTTCTGACTGGGGGTGGCCTGGCTCCCACGGGCACTGGCCATGTTTGGACACATCGTTGGAAGTCACGACTGCGGGGGCGGGGTGCTGCTGGCACCCAGAGTGCAGAAGCCAGGGATGCAGCCTCCAGTGCACAGGAGAGCCCCCTCCCCACACCACAGAACTACCCAGCCCCGAATGTCCACGATGTCACGGTGGAGAAAGCCTGGCGCAAAGAAATCTGGTTCCCGAATGCACTTGCTTGTCTGTCCGTCTCCCGTTTCAGGGTTCCTGTCGCTTGGCCGGCTGACAAAGGAGGGATCACAGCGTCCAAGACGGCCCTGGGGAGGCGGTAGGCAGGCGCCGTCCTTCGCCAGCACCCACTCCGCACGGGCGGATGCAAGGACGGCATATTCCGGAGCCGGGTTGCGTGACTTCACGCTCCCGGGCGTATCCATACTCGGGAGGCCTCGGACGCTTGGCTTTGCTGTGGAGCCGATCTGGCTGGACCCCAGCTCCATTGCTCATGCTTTTCCGCGTCTACAGGAAAGTCCCTCCACCCCTCTGAGCCTCATTTTCCTCATCTGCAAAATGGGTGCCATGCCGTGAAACGTGCTAATGTATACAAAGCACTTAGAGCTCAGGACCAGGCGGACGGTGGCTGGTCTTTACCTGGATTCCAGCCTCCGTGTTCCCAGCGAGGTTATCGCGGGGGGTGGGGGTGCCTCACACAGGCTGCCCCACCCCCTCAGAGCATCTGAGGGACCTGGAAAGCACACCGCTTCCAGTGGCTCATACGCAGGAGAACGGACCCCTCTTCAAGGTTCTTGACCCAGGAAAAGCGCTTGGTAAGTATTCATCGGATGAACAGGTGATTATCCGTCCGATAACAGAATCTAGCCCAGAGCAGTTAACCCGACTCATAGTCTCCACACTTGGTGATTAATCTCCACCTACTTAATAAGTGTGATCAAGAGAACGAGCCCTCGCACGGCCTATAAAGCCCAAAGAAGCGTTCACATCTGGATCCCACGAGAGCCAGAAGCCAGAACAGTGTCACCGGCCCCAATTTACAGATGAAGTCATTGAGGCTCAGAGACAGGAACACTGTGCGCCTCACCCCACCCCTCCTCCTCCACCCCTGCAAAGGGGCGATGAGCCTGAGATCATTGTGAGAGGGAGGAAGAGAGAACGGCCCCGGGCACTTTCTAGCAAAGGCGATCAATTAGTTACCGATTGGTTGGCTGGTTGGCCCGAATGAATGAACGGCTGTAAGGATATAAGTGAGAAGGTTAACATACAGTTTCAAGTCCCTGGGAGTCCTTTGGAAGCACAATTTACTTGTAAACAATTGGGAAATCTGTGCCAGACGGTTCTTATCCGCTTGTGGGTCCCCCCCGCCATGCTGAGCCAGACCCACACAGAGCATCGCCCCCAGGGGCTGCCGAGCACCTTTCCTTCTGGTCCGCCTTCCACCGATCCTTCGCCCTCCCCATGCATTACCTGGGGCCCTCACCTGAGAAGCCTCTTACCCAATCCCTTCCCGCACAGACAAGGCGGATTAAACTGCCCCCTCCTCTGTGTCCCCAGGGGAAGCATTTGCCTTGTGGCAATGGCCCTAGTTTGTGACATTTGCACACCTTCTCTTCCTGCTTCCACGTGCCCTCAGCCAGAAGTCCTCTGTGCCCAGGTTCTAGCTGACAAGTGCGGCAGGAGTGGGTGCGGCCCAGCCCCTCGTCTGAGCCCCTCACTCACAGGTCCACAAGCCTGAGCCCCACCGGGATGCCTCACGGCGCTCCGTCCCACAAACCCACTCTGCCCCCATCGCCTCCCCCTCCAGGGGGAGAGCCCCATTCTTCCTCCCCATTCCTGAAGGCCAACCATCACAGGGCAGACCTCTGTCACCCCTCACCTGGACGGCAGGGGACCCCCGGCTGGATCCCCTCCCACCCCACCATAGACCTTCTGAAATACAACCCCAGTGTTCATCCTCTGTCGGAACCCCTCTGCTAGCTCGCTTCCCATACCCCTCGGGAGTCAAACGTTAAGCTGTTAGTGGGGTGTGTAATACACGAGCTGTTTCCAGGACCCCCGGCCCAGCCCCCCTGCGAATGACACTCTTTCTCATCTATTTCTTTTGCATATTCCCCACCTGGGCTCTGCCTCAGCTGCCTGCCACCACGCTGGCTTTCCGCACAAGCGTCTCCGGCCCCTGGACCTTTGCACCTGCTGTCTCCTCCCCACTCTTTCACCTATGCGACTCAGACTTTCAGACTTAGGCCGGAGTGCCACCTTTGCGGGCAAAATGTCCCACGACCCTCTCCCGGAGTGACTGGTAAAGTTACGCGTTCCCCTAACACCTGGTGCATTTCCTCTGCCCAATCTGTTTGGTGTGGTGGCATGTTCCCTCAGGGGACCGGGAGCGTGGATGGCATCTGTTTCGCCCCCCTCTCTATCTCCAACACTAAACAGTTGCTCGGGTGAGAGGAAACTGGGTGCTGCTCCCCAAATGTCGATGCCGGGGGGAGGTCGGCCCGGGCCCTGCTGGACAGACTGTGCTGCGGACCCTCCTTCCCACTTGACCGTGCGGCTCGCGGAAGTGTGCGGGAGTCGTGCTGGGTCACCTTGGGAGCGGCCCCCGCCAGGAAGTGTCATCGGCATGCTGGCCGTGCTAAGTCACTCACAGACAATTTCGACTGCACCCAACCACTCCTTGGGCAAGCGGCCATTAAAGCGAGACCGTTTAATAGCGACCTCCTCACGCAGCCACAGGTTCTGGAAGGATCCGTCTCATGCAATTACCATCACTTTCATACACGGGGATGTTTACCCCAGAGAGGTCCTTGGAGGTCACCTGCGTGTATGAGATCCGAACTCAGGCTTCCTGGAGAGGCCCAACAAGGACGCCCACCTGGACGGAGCCTCTCCCCGCTTCCCGGAGTGCTTCGCCAAGGGAACCGCCATCTGAGCGGAGGGTTCCAGGCAGGCAAGGGCGGTGACGACTTCCGTGCATTTTCACCTGAGCCTCATGCCACAGCTCCCCGAAATCCCAGCTCGTGTCCCTCGCACCTGTCCCCCACACCTGTCCCCCACACCCTCACACCAGTACGTTTATGTCGCCGTGCTTTCTCGGGCACCCCTGCCCTAACCGCCCGTCCTTCCTGCTTTCCTCTGCGCGGCCAGCTCAGCCAGCAGTGTTTCTCTCAGCGACATGTCCCTCCTCCGGGTTTCCACGAGTCTCTGCAAGTCCCTACATCAGCATTTAACTTAAAATCTTTGTGTCTCTGCCAGGTGTCCAAAGTGCCCTGGGGAATCCACAAGCCATGTATAAGCAGTCAAGTTGTTCTGCCTTCTCGTCAAAATTTGATCTCTGCCTTGTTGAAGAAATCCTTCCTTATGACGAGGTCATAAAACTATTTTCCGGCTTTGTCTCCTAAAAGTTGTGTGGCTTTGCCTTTCACACGTAAGTGTTTAACCCACCGGGAATAGAACGCTACGCGGTGGGGGACAGGGGTTCAGGCTCATTTATCTTCAAGGGAGTCACCAGTTGCCCTGGTGCCATTTAAAATGGTCCCTCCCCTTCCCAGCGACCAGCCGTGCCTGAAGTCCCCGCATGCATCTGGGTCTGTCTCCGGGCAACTTGATTTGGGTCCGCTGGTCAGTCTGTCTTGGCCAAGTATGCCGATCAGCGTAATAATTCTTGCTGTGTTTCTGGTAAAGCAAAGCACCCAACGTGTTCTTCAGTATTTTTCGTCCTTGCTCTTTGATACGAATTTTCAAATCAGCTCATCAAGTTCAAACCGAAACAAAACAACCCCAATCCTACTGGTGTTGAAGGTAGAGAACTGCATTGTCTGCAGATCGATTTGAAAAGAATGGACTTCTCTGCCACGTTGACTTCCTCACTCGCCCATTAACACAGTACGTTCTGCATTTACTGGCATCTCCTTAAATACGTCTCCATAACATTTAATGATTCTGTTTATTTAAAAAAGTGCCCTGGGGACCAGGCAGACACTTTCACCTTCCCACGTTCACATTTTCTAAGTATTCTACCTCTAACCACTTCAAAGGTGTTTGCTAAATTTACCTTGGGACCTGGAACCTTAAATGACGTATTTAGCACCAGAGTCACCGCCTAGGAAAACTACTCTTGGAGACGGGGTGGGACCGGGTGGGTCAGCGTGGAGAGGACGTGATGGGCGGGGGGGGGGTTCCCTCTCATAACCCCTGAAATAACAGCATGCTGTCACCCACTCGTGTGCTCTGCAACTGCTGCATGGACCCACCCACTCACAGTGACAAACAGCCTTCATACTTTGTTTTGCAAAGCACTCTGGGCTCAATGCGTTCAACCCTCCGGCATCGGGAGCATACGGCAGGTGAGAACTTCCGGGGTATTTTTTCACAGGGGCAATCCCTGTCTGGTGCCCACTGCCCTGTTCCTTCCTCTCCAGGACGTCGAGTGTTCCCCTCAGGACATCAAGGGCAAGAAGTGGACCTCTACTCTATGGTCATGAGTGGTTTGTGTCTAATACTTGTCATCCTGTTCTAGAAACTTCCTTGCTGTTTCATGTGCTTGTGTGTTTGGCCGCATGGCTCCAGTGCACAGGAATGAACCGAACGGGATTGAACGAAAGGTCATCCAAAGTTTCCTTAAAATGCTCTTTGACTTATATTTTTCCAACAAGGAACAAAGTGCTGTCTTTGGACTTCCCTCTATGTGTAGAGAGGAGTCCAGAAGCTTCTTCCCCAGCTTCATCCGCCTCTGCCCCGTCTCTCAACATCATAGTCTTTATATTCACAGTAACCAACATTTCAAGGTGAGTTTTCCTTTCCAAAGAGTTATTTTTGTCCCTTGCATTTGGTTTCCATCCATTTTTCAACAACAACCCCTACTTAAGCTGCATCTGGGACACGCCTGTCCCCAGTCCTCCCCATCAGCTTCTGCGCCAGACCTTATCCGCTTCCCCAGCACCGAGCAAAATCCATTTCTCTGCTGCCACAACACCTTTTCAAGGCATTGTCCTTTCAAGACAGGTACCTGGCCATATAGATTAGGACGTTCTGCTTTCTGAAGATCCCCCCACGTTCCTGGAAACAACAAACGGCAGCCGCGTTGGATGTAAAACTCCGAGATCCTATCTTCCCCACACTTGTGTGCAGACCCCAAAGTCTCCTTCATTATTTCGAAACGTGATACTGAAAACACGTCTGTACTGGCCTGACTCTTCTCCCTTTACAGATAGTTTTTCTTTTCTGAGATATATCACTAGCTCCTTTTCCCATCACGAGTAAAGAAAGAAAATCCAGAATGTGAGTTCGGCTTCCGGAGGGCCCCTCTGCCATCTGGTGAGCGGGACCCGTTTTGACACTGGCTGTGGCTCGGCCACCCCCGGTTCTGGTCTGGAATCGCCCGGGCTCTCGGGCGGGCTGGCTCCCTCTGTCTCCGGCCGGCACCTTCCTCCTCACCCACCCCGTCTGTGAGAACGCCCCAGGTTCACCCTCACCCCGCGGATGCACTCCCCCCGCGGTTCTGCCCTCTCCGGCTTCCACGGTGGCTTTCGGCCCTGTCGCCGACACTTCTGGGGTCTTGCACCTGTGCTGGGCCCCACCAGCCCCCTGCTGCTTCCCCTGTCCTCTCAGGGAGCTGTATTCCATCGCTATCCTCTCCTTCCTCCTCGCCTCCTTCCTTCACCCACTGCTGGGGGACCGCACACCTGTGTCCCCGCCCTATGGGCTTAGGGACTAGGCATTTGGAGTGGCTGGAGTGGGGAGAAAAGTCAGTTTGCTGCCCCTGGGAACACGGTGCCTTCACGGAGACGCCCACCCCACTGGGTATTTCATGGACAGTCTTCCCGGCCCCTCGGGGGAGGCAGGGCTGCTGTCTCACGAGCCCCCGACCCAGCGGGAAGTCTCCCTTCCCGGCATGGGCTCGGCCTCTGGCAGCTTATCTTTGCTCCGTTGTCACAGGGAACCCTGGGAGCCTTGGGGGCAGGGCTGACACCGACGGGTCCCACGGGGGAGCCCTGCCCCGCGGCCCTCGCTGTCTGGGTCCCAGCACAGGAACCGCCTGTGGCTCCGGAAAAATGCCGGTGCCCCGTGGCCCAGAGACACCGTCCTGGGAATCATCATCTTCCAAGCAATGGCACAGAAAACCGGATCAACTCTGAGGTCACAAACTCAAGAGGCAAAGCTGCAGAGGACCCTCAGGGCGCCACCAGCCCCCTCTCAAGTGGGCCCTCGCTCTCGGGGAGAGAAGGTGTTTACGCCCTTCCTAGTGAGGGAGATGGCCACGCTTTATTAAAAGTGTGGCAGGACTGTGGAGGACACGGAATGGCTGATTTCTATGGGACAAATAACTATTTAATTGCTCTCTAATTACATGACAATTAGAATTCGGATCGTGGCCCTGTCCTTAGGTATCTGTTTATGGGCCGCGCCTGTCACCGTTAGGAACGGCACGGGTTGTGAAGCGGGCAACTCTCACAATTACAGAGCATAATTACCCGTGTAATTATTCTCTTATACCCAAGTAATTACGTGCCGGTATTATCTGTGTATTACAATTCATTCACATCCCTAATCACAGCCTCCTTTTGCAAACCGGGACCCGGCCAGGAGGCGCCCATCAGTTTTTTGAAAATGACATAAAAGTCATCGGATGAAAAGCTCGGCTTCCAGGCTGCCTGCGTTCACCGCCCCCCGGACAGAAGGCGAAGGGCTGGGCGAGGGGGCTGGGAAGCCACACCTGACACCGAGGTCACGAGGGCAAGCCCACCCAGCCGGGTCGTGAGGCCTGAGACACCACCTGTGGGCGCTGTCCCCACTCGGAGGGCTCCTTGCCACCGTGTTCCGTGGGCAGGGGCCTCTCTGCGTGCCGCCACCCGCGGGCCCAGCACGTGTGACATCCCTGTGTCAGGACCACCCGGTTCTTCTCGTCTGTCTCCGCTTCTGGACTCGGAGCCTTGTGATGGCAGGACCCTCCAAGGGTCTCATTTCTATGGCTAGCACCAAGGGGTGAATGCCACACCAGAGGGGGGCTTCTGTGCACCTGCCAAACCAGCCAGGAGGGACAGGCCCCGTGGAGATCCGGCCAGAGAACCCCAACTTATTACAAAGAAGGGTGGGGAGAGCACGAGTCTGTGCCCAATGACCCAGAGCAGCGATATCCGAGCCACTTTCCCTTAAGAACGGCAATCACATTTCTTGGGCGCTCGTCCAGGGCTTCTTGGCAAAGCAGGCAGAAAGCAATCAGTGGGGGTGACCACAACTTCCAGGAACCAAGTGGCCGGAAAGAGAGGCCACGTCGCCGGTAGTCATCTGTTAGGGCAACCCAAGAACCACAACTTACTAGAAGATGCTCCACGCAGAAGAGGGGCGGCACGCGGGCTTGTGGTCCTGGGTGGAAACAACAGGCTGACACCCAGCCTGCAGCCGCGTCCCCACCGGGTGGCCCCGGCCGGGCCTCTTGTGGGCACCAGCACCTCGGCCTGGACAAGCGAGGACCGCCTGCAGCCTAGGAGGCGCAGGCCAGACTTCTCGTGGTCCGCCAGGCAGGCACACGGGCCCCGCCAGGCTGCAAAAGGAAGCGGCCAGAAAAACGAATGAATGAATGAGTGAACAAATGAATGAAAAAAGGAGGCGCCCAGAGACTCTGAGCAGCAGGGAGGGTAGCAAAGGCTCAGACCTCCTGATGGTTCATCAACGCCCCAACTCCAGGGTGGGGGGCGGGTCTCAGGTCTGTGGTCTTTGCTTCTCTGCAGACCCTCAAAGCCTCCTCGGGAGAAGGGACGGGGGGGGGGGCGGTGACATTGGCTGGGACCCTGCTGGGAGGTCCCTCTCCCCACCACGGTGCCCTGAAGTCTCAGAAGTGTTGGGGGCAGGTGACAGCAAGCTCCAGGAGTGGGGGTTGGTTTCCTATTACCGCTGTAACAAATTACCACAAGTTTATTGGCTTAAAACAACACTAACACAGGGGCACCTGGTGTGGTTTAGTCTGTTAAGCGTCCGACTTTGGCTCAGATCATGATTTCACCATTTGTGGGTTCGAGCCCCGCACAGGGCTCTGTGCTGACAGCTCAGAGCCTGGAGCCTGCTTCGGATTCTGTGTCTCCCTCTCTCTCTCTGCCCTTTCCCTACTTGTGCACGTTCTCTCTCTCTCTCTCTCTCTCTCTCTCTCTCTCAAAAGTAAATAAACTGGGCGCCTGGGTGGCTCAGTCGGTTAAGCAGCCGTCTTCAGCTCAGGTCATGATCTCACAGTTAGTGAGTTCCAGCCCCGCGTCAGGCTCTGCGCTGATAGCTTGGAGCCTGGAGCCTGTTTCGGATTCTGTGTCTCCCTCTCTCTCTGCCCCTCCCCTGTTCACTCTCTCTCTCTCTCTCTCTCAAAAGTAAACATTAAAAAAAATTAAAAAACAAAAAAATCAAACCAAAATCCAGGACTGCTATCTTGCAGTCCTGGACGTCGGAGTCTGCAATGAATCTCACGAGTCTAAAATCAAAGTGTAGGCCGGCCTGGTTCCTTCCAGAAGCTCCAGGGGAGAATCTGTCCCCTGTGTTTTCCAGCTCCTAGAGGTGCCTGCCTTCCTTGGTTGGTGGCCCCTCCTCTGTCTCCAGAGCGGGCGGTGCAACAACTTCGACTTTTCTCTCCCTCGGACCCTCCCACCTCCCTCTTTTAAGGAGCCCTGGGATCACACGGGATAGCCCAGGAGAAGCTCTCCATCTCAGGATCCCTAACTTCCTCCCATCTGTGCTGGTAACACGCACAGGTTCCGGGGCTCAGGACACGGAGGCCCCGCGTTATTCAGCCCACCGCAGTGCGTGAGCACCAACACAGCCCCCGAGCACCCAAGCCTCCTACCATCCGCCACGGTTCACAGAGGGGAGCAAAAGGCCCAGAGAGGTCACACCACAGGCTCAGGGACACGCCGGCTAGTAAACCGGAGAGCTGGGTTTGAACTAGGACCCCTGGACCTCCCAAACCTGTCTCTGATTCACCACCACCCCGCTGTCCCGTCGACAGATGGACAAAGGCGCTCGGACACGTGGACGTTTTGCTTCCTCGTGTGGTGATGGGTGCGCGGTCAGTCAGCACCCACCCCCCTTTATTTCCCTCTTACACAATATCCAATCCCCCTGGGCGGACAGTCCCGTTGCAACTACCCATCAAGATTCCTGCCTTCACAAGGGCAAGTTCATGATCTGCCTGAGACACAAGGGTGGGCCTGTCCAGCCTCCCCACTGACCCAGGTGAGTACAGGAGACAACACGGTCCCTTGACTTGTGGCCTCCCTGGTATCTGACGATTTCTCCTGGTACGGCCATACCCCTTGGATGAGCCATAGGACTTGCCAAATTCCTGGATGCCAGGGTATTTGTATGGGAGGGAAGGACAGGGCACGGCCAGCACCTTTTTTATTTATTGTTTTTAATTTGAGAGAGAGAGAAAGAGAGAGAGAGAGAGAGAGAGAGAGAGTACATGCGTGGGGGAGGGGGCAGAGGGAGAGAGAATCTTAAGCAGGTTCCACACTCATGGTGGAGCCCGACACAGGGCTCGATCCCACGACTCCAGGATCGCGACCTGAGCCAAACTCGAGAGTTGGATGCTTAACCAACTGAGCCACCCAGGCACCCCAGCACCTTTTTAAATTAAAGAATACAACCGCCAGAGTTCGGGCATAAACCAATGCTAAAAATATACATACAAAGGACTTTCGGGGGCCTCCCTGCGTCTCACCGTGTTTTCTCCGAACCCTCCAAAGAGCTAGGGCAGCAGGGTGGGTAGAAACCCTCGTCCGCCTGGGGGCCCAGCCCGGCCGCGCCTCCTGCACCACCCAGACCCTGGGAGCTACATCACGTCTCTGAGCCACAGGCAGCTCACCTGTAGGACGAGGACGCCTGTGGCACCCGGCTGCGGCCAGCACACGCCCGCCCCACTGCCCTCCGTCCAGACTCGGACACCGCAGAGCCCCCTCCGTTCGCCAGAGAAGCCCTGCGCCCCCTGTGTTTTTCTGGCCGTGGGGGCAAAAAACAGCGCGCTTGCCTCTTCTCCTAGTTCCGAGGTCTGAGTCCAAAATCAGTCTCACTGAGCTACAGTCAAGGTGCTGGCCTGGCTGAAGGTTCCGGGGGACAATCCGTCCCTTGTGGTTTCGTCTCGAGGCCACCTGCCTCCCCGGCCCCCGGCGCCTTCCACGGGCACAGCCGGCAGCGGGGTATCTTCCGGCCTTCCTCCCTCCCTCTCCCACCCACGCCCCCCACTCCTCCCGCCTCCCTCTTACAAGACCGCTGTGGCTACGCCGGGCCCACCGAGTGCTCAGGGACAGCTCCGGGGTCCACTTTCTCCACCCAGTCACGTCTGCACAGGCCCCTCTGCATGTGAGGCAACACCCTGGCTCCCGGCTGTGATCTCTGGGGTGTGGTCTGCACACTGTCTTCAAAGGACAGGGTCTCTCGCCCTCTGCGTTGCGTCAGTTCCCCAGGCCCGAGGCCCAGGAGACCAGCTTTCTGCGAAGCTAGCCCCCTCTGTCTCCCCTCTCCCGCAACGAGCTATGGGCTGTAAGAGAGAGTCATTTGCCACGCATTAGCCGAACTGTCACAGGATCCACTCCATTTCTGAGACAAAAGCCTCCGTACATCAATAGGCCCAATTGAGCCATTTTTCTTCTGGACAGGAGAGGATGCCTGGTTCTCAAGGGGAATGGAGAGCATCGGTGATTGGGGGAAAAAGGCCCATTTAGCCCCGTGCCCGCCTCCCAGTCCCTGGCAGGGCTCCGCTGTCTGGCCGATCTTCCCGCCAGGCAGGGGCTCCCGCGCCTCGCGAGTAACAGAGGGTCAGGCCCACCCTGAGTGCTGAGCCAAGGGAGGGGTGAGGCCTAGGGACAGCAGAGGTGTTCCAGGGGCCCCGGCTTCATTCTAAGAGAGCTGGGGACACTGGGGATCAATACCCTGCCCCATCTGCCTCCTCTTGTGAGCCGAGGCTGACCCAGAGCTCCAGAATGGGAAGGAGGACAGGGAGGCCCGTCCCAGGCTGTGGGGGAGTGCCTTCTGAGAGCCCACCCCAGGGAATCTCAGGAACACAGGGCTCTCCTGTCCTGCCAGTCCTGACCACTGCCTCGTGGCCACACCGGGGGACTCCTGGGTGTCTCCCCAGGGTGGGGTACATGGGGTGTCCCATCCCGGGCCCTTCACGCCCCACCCCCAGGTCAGCCACCTCCCCAGGGCCCCTCATCCCAGGCAATGGCACCCCACCCACGCGCCGCTCATACCAGAAGGCTGGGGGCACCACCTACCCACAAAAGGTCTTCTGACCCTGTCCCTGCCCCCTGCCACCATATCTCTGCCCACCCAGGCTCGGACTCACCATCTCTCACCTGATGATACCCCACAGGTGTCAGATTCACACAAAGAATGGGTCTACGCCCCGTGGCACATCCAGGGAGAGGTGCCCAGTGGGCAGATTGGGTCCTTTCAGGGTCCCAGTCGTGTGCCAGGCACTGTGTCCTGTATGTCACATGCATTGGCCCTGGACCAGCGGAGCAGGGGCTCTCTAATGCCAACACGCGGGCCAGGCTGAGTCACACGTCATCTCACCCCACCCCCCTACCCAGCTGCATGAGGTGGACAACGTTAAAATCCCATGTCACACCTCAGAGAGGTGGGCGGTGGGGGGGATACTGGGATCCTAACCCGTCACAGCCTGGGTCTCCCCACTCTGTGCCCGGCCCCTCTCTCCTGACATTCTTCCACACTGCTGGGGCCTGGGAACAGGCAGCTGGCTGGCCAAAACAAAGAGAAACAAACAATAACCCCTGGCTGCTGAGAACACTTTCAAACACGGAAACAGATTCCGGGCTTCCCCAGACCCTGGACACGGCATCCGGGGACCCCGCAGCAAGACTGATGTGGGGCCGCTGCTCTCCAACCTGCACCTGATTGGCCAGAGGTCACTGGCCAAGGTGCTTTCTGAGCATCGAAGAGGGTTTGCAGTGGCCATGTCCATGGGACCTGGGCTAACCTCAGCTCCCTCTAGAAGGCCCCAAATGAGGAAACAAGGCAGGTGTGGGCCAAGAGGTCAGTAGTGGAGGGAGTGGTGGCTTGACTTCCACATCAGGGAGGGGCTTCCACACCTGGGAGGGGCGGGGTCTCCACACCAGGGAGGGGCGGGGCCTCCACTCCAGAGAGAGGCGGGGCCTCCACTCCAGGGAGGGGCGGGGCCTCCACTCCAGGGAGGGGCAGGACCTCCACTCTAGAGAGGGGTGGGACTCCACACCAGGGAGGGGCGGGGCCTCCACTCCAGGGAGGGGCGGGGCCTCCACTCCAGAGAGGGGCGGGGCCTCCACTCCAGGGAGGGGCGGGGCCTCTACTCTAGAGGGCGGGGCCTCCACACTGGTTGGGGCTCAGGGCTAGAGACCTGGTAGGTTGACAGGGTAGCAGGCGGGGGGAGCTGAGTGGAGGACAGAGGCAGAGAGGGAGACAGAGGCAGCAAGAGAGCTCCTGGAGCCAAATCTGAGACGGAAGCAAGAAAGGCTGACCGGTACAGGTACACCAGAAAAGACCCCCAGAGACAAGGGGTGACTTTTGTCCTTTCACACACTGTGACTGCCCGAGGAAGCAGACAAGGCACAGGCTGTAGGAGACTGGGCCTCACCTCGGCCACAGCACGCAGGTGCACCAAGTGGGGCACAAGGGCCAGAGGCAGGCGGCCCTGTCTTTCCTGGTGAGAGCTCTGAGTCCAGAGAGCCTTGGCTGAAGGGCAGCCAGGGTTGGACTCGGCTCCCAGGCCCGCGCCCCCTCCCTTACGTTTCCCTCCCACTGGAGGGCCACCTTGTTGGCCCTGAGGACAGGCTGTTCCATACGCAGGGGCTCAGAGGTGGCTTGGGCTGTGGAAAGTAGAAAGGGTCGCCTGGGCCTGGGGGCAAATCCTGAGTCGGGTCCCCCCTGCTGGGTGGCAGGTGTGGGGGACCTCGGACCTGTCTGGCCCTGGCCTCCCTGCACAGATCCTTCCCTGGCTGAGCTGTTGCAAAGATTCAAGAGAACACACGTGAAGCTCCTTAAACCAAAGCTGACCCGTGAGGCTCCTCGGAACTCGGTGTTCTTTATCACCACCAGCACTGCCCCCACCGAGTGGATTGCTTCCACTCTGAGACACTCGAGCTTCTTGACAACAAGATTTTGTTTTGCTCCATTTTTCTATCCTGATTGAAATCTTGGCACATGGCCATCCCTCGAAACGTCTCAGGTGAGGGAGCAGGTCGGACACACAGATGTACTTACTGATGGGGATCAATACTCGCTTCTCAAATCAGAGACCGTGTGCCCAGTGGGGACGGGGGCACGTGGTGGTGGCTGGGTCAGGGGTCCTGGTGCTTCACCTGGGAGCATTGTCCTGGGTCATCAGGTCGACAAAGGCTTTTCATGGAAAGTGGGCATGTGTGTCATTTCAGTTTTCAAACCAACGCTCATGTATCATGGAATAAAATGAACATTCAGGTGAATCTTTAATATAAGCCACGACACTTGAAAGCAATCCCACGCCCCAACCAGCTCCCACAGGCCATGTCTTGATATCTTCGGCCGATGGCCATGGTGTTCTGTGGCCAAGTTAGAAATACACAGCTATCCAGAACTAAGGTGGGGATTGCAGACAGTAGGGAAGGCCCACAGGGGATGTTTGTGGACTGGGGGGGGGGGGGGGGGGGAGAGCCTCGGGTCATTGCCGTGACAGTGGTACAAGGTCCTACCCGTGGGCAGCAAGGCCAGGGAGCTCTGGTTTTACTGCAGGCAAGACAAAACTAAAAGGGAATTTATTTTGTGAGACAGGTTGCAAAGTGGTCTCTTAAGAAGCTATAAAGTGCCGCTTGGCCTGTAATTGTTGCTAAACGCACTCCTAATAGTATTCACATCTTCCTGCAAAGTCTATCCATTATCCTAACAGGAGAGGCAGGAGGCCCTACAAAGAAGGGCCAGACTTTCTCCCAGACCAGACTCACTGGAGGACAAATCCTCTCTCTCCGCGGGAGGCTGACTTTAGCCCCCTTTCTGTTCCTCCCAACAAAACACAGCATGAGAGGTTGTGCCTCAGCCCTCTACTAGACCCTCAAGGTTCTAGAAGGTTAGTGTTGTCTGTCCAGTTCACCTCTGCACCCCCCGTGTCCAGCAAGGGGCCCCCAGCGCACAGTAGGCGTGTAATGTGGATTTGTTGCCTACAAGATGGGAAGGACAAAAGGTCCTCTCTCCCCGGTAGCGAGCGCATGGCCTGGCGCACAGTAGGGCCTCGACCCACATCTGTCGAGTGGATGGGCGCTGGTGTCGGGAGGGAGCTTGGGGTCCCAGCTGAGGCACCGGATGAACCAAGCGGAGCCGGGGTTCCGCTCACGTGTGTCTCCTTCCCCAGCTGCCATTCTCCCCCTGGGAGGAGAGCACAGGAGTCCAGAACATCCTGCAGGGTGCCTGGGGAGCTCAGGGTAAGACCGAGCGTCCCAGAGCGTCTAGACGACCCAGGCACAGAGAGACACTCGGTACCTTCGTTGCATCAGTGAAAGGGGAATACTCTGCCGCCTGCCGGCAGGATGAACTTGGATGAGTCTCCCAGCCTCCCCAAGCCCATTTTCTCGTCGGGATAGTGGAGGTGACGATGTGAAGCCCCAAGTCGTGCCCCCCTCCCCACACATAAACGGGTGTGGCCGACATCTGGTTCTGGCCCAGGGCCCGGCGCACCGGGAGTGATCACCAAGGTGTGGCCGCAGAATCAAGAAGCCACGAATGAAGGGACGAGTAATGCAGAGACAGAAGGAAGTTTGCTTTATACGCAGGAGAAACCTCTTTCCAGGAAGGGCACCGCCCCAGCCCCAGGCCCGACCCCCGCATCCACATCTCCTGATACGGCTGAGTGTTCAGGGCTGTGCCTACTTGGGATTGAGGTGAATAAAATACGGTGTCCACAAAGCGGCCTGTACAGGCTGCCCTCGGTTCCCTACGAGTCTCCTTCGGAAGCCTGAAGACCAGCCCGAGGCCCTCCCCATCTTTCCCTCTACCTTTGCCGGGAACCCTCGCCTCCCCACTCCTTCCTGGTATGACCTCACATCAGTTTCTGCTGTAGCCGTGACTGTGGCTTTTCCGCTTCTCACATATTCAAACGCAAGTCAAACTGAGCCCCACGGAGGGCCCTCTCCTGCAGGGGCGGCTCTGGGGACACAGCACCACCGTGTCCCAGGCCCCGATCTAAGTCGTTCGTACGTATCGACTCATGTAATCCTCGTTCCCCTGTTACGAGCCTACTTGACAGATGAGGAAACTGAGGCAGGGACAGTGGAAATAACTGCCTGTGGCCCAGAGCACGGGCCTCTGGCTCCCTGCCTCCCAGACCCACGGTCACCTGGAGCCTCCAGTGGGTCGTGCCCTCCCAGAGAGCGGGATCTGTCCCCGGCCCCACCCAGTGCCAGTCCCACCTCTTCGGGCAGAGACGCTGGCATTTCATCGTTTTTAAATGTTTATTTATTTTGAAGGAGAGAGCGAGCAGAGGGGAGGTGCGGGGGGGGGGGCGGGGACAGAGCATCTGACGCAGGTTCTGCACTGTCAGCATAACTCAGGGCCCGAACCCACGAACCGTGAGATTATGACCTGAGCCGAAGTCGGATGCTTAACAGACTGAGCCACCCAGGTGCCCCCTGGCATTTCATTTTCTAAATTTTTTTTTAATGTTTTATTTATTTTTGAGACAGAGAGAGACAGAGGATGAGCAGGGGAGGGGCAGAGAGAGAGGGAGACACAGAATCCGAAGCAGGCTCCAGGCTCCGAGCGGTCAGCACAGAGCCCGACGCGGGCCTCGAACCCACGAACCACGAGATCGTGACCTGAGCCGAAGTCGGACGCCCAACCAACTGAGCCACCCAGACACCCTGACATTTCATTTTCTAGACCCGGAGACTCGGGCTGCCTTATTCCCTCCATGCAAAGAGGTGTGGGCAAGCCTGAGAAGGCAGTGCCCCTCTCCTGACACCTATCACAGACACCGACAGGGCCCTCACCCCCCAGGCCAGGCCTTGCTCCCTGATAGACACAGCTGACCACTGCCACCCGTGGGAGTATCCGTCACCCCAGAACCAGCTCCTACCCTCACAGTCTCATGTGGTTGGTAAGAGACTTACTAAGGAACAATGGTCCTGGGACGCTTGTGTGGACTTTGCTTAAGCCAAGCCCTGTTCTGAGCACTTGGCAAACAGCACCTCATTTCATCCCATCAACCTACTGTGTAGACGCTGCTTTTACCCCCATTCCACCGAGGAGAAACCGGGGAACCAGGCGGTTCAGAACTTGGGCAAGGTCCTGGGGCTGGTGGGCTGTGGGCGGGCCCAGCCGCGACTCTCCAGCAGGAGAAGGAGAGGAGCCGACCGACCCCCAGGCCGCCCTCCTGCCCAGCCCTCTCTGCTGTCCCTGCCCGCCTCCAAGGCGGACGCCCGTCCCGTGGGTCTCGGGGTCTTTTGAAGCAGCTAGTGCATGCCTCAGTGGGCCCGTCAGCCCCTTCAGCCTGACCACAGTGGGGGTCAGCTCAGTCCTGAGGTATGTGGGGTATGGCTACAGGTATCAGAGCGGGGACGGAGGCCGGAGCACTCTGTAAGCCTGGACCTCGATTTGGCTTCTCTGTCCGAGGTCCAGCAGGAAGCAGGGTCCATGCTTTCGAAGGCGGGGGGCATGGGCTTCCCTTGGGGGCCACGCGAAGGGGGCTGGGGAGGCTGATTCCATCCAGAGTGGATGTGGGGGGCAGGGTGACGCCCCGGCCCCCCCCTCCAGTCCACCCTCAAAACGACCCTGTGTGAGTCCCTATGGTGCCGTAACAAGTTACCACAACTGAGCAGCTTAAAACAACAGAAATTTATCCCCTCACAGTTCGGAGGGAGAAAAGGCAAAACCAAGCTGTCACCTGGCTGTGCTCCTATCTGGAGGCTCCAGGGGGAGAAGGCTTTCCCGGCCTTTTCCGGCCTCTCTAGAAGAGAAGGTGCCCCTGCTCTAGCCCCAGCCTCTGCCTGTGTCCCCATATCTTCTCTGACTCTGATGCGGGCCCTGTGATTACATTCTCCCACCAGGAGAATCGGGACAACCTCTCAAAATCCTTAACCACATCTGTGAAGTCTCTTTTGCCATGTAAGGTGACAGTCACAGGCCCGGGGAGGGGACACCTTTGGGAGCCATTGTGCAGCCCCTCCCCCCCACGGTGGCAATTGCGAACAGTCAGATATCTCCTCGATTGCTGCCCCCATTCACAGCCGAGACACCTGGGCTCAGCCCTCCCTGAGGTCCCCTCACTGGGGGATGTGGCAGAGCTGGACTGAGTCCAGCCCAGGCACCATCCCCCAGGCTCCCCTGCAAACGCAGGGTGACGAGAGCAAGCCCAGGGAGGAGCCCGGGCTCCTCACACGCAGGCCCAGAGCAGGTGCAGCGGGGAGGTGCAGGTGCAGGGCAGCTGTGGGCATCATTCATTCAGGGGGACCTGCTGCTGGCTGTGGCATTCATTCCACGCAGGTAATGTCGGCTGAGCCCCTGGGCCACCACAGCCCGCCCACCCCCAGACCCTACCTTCCACCCCCACTGGCATTTCCAGGCTAAACATGCAAATCCTCAGACGGCCCGTGCAGCCAGGAGGTCTTGTCTGTGTTAAAGACACAGCCGTCCCCCTGCTGCTTCCCTGTCCCTGTGCTGCCTGCAGAGAAGTCTCGCCCGATCAGAGCACTGACCAGTGCTCCACGAGCCTGTGTCACCTCCGGCCTTCCCCGAAGGCCCTGCCCAACCCAGAAGCCCCCTCACTGTACGTCCACCGCTACGTGAGTCATCTCGCTAACCTTCCCGTCCACCCCCTTTACGGGCCAGGAAATTGAGGCTCTGAGGAGCCACGTCCCAGGCTGCCTTGTGCAGGAGCAAAGCTGTCCTGCCCGGCCTCCCCGTAAAGGCCTCCCTGACCTCATGGCCTCAGAAACCCAGCTCCGGCCTTCCCTCACTGCTTCTGCTCTTTTCATTTCCAAAGGCGGGCACCGCCCGCGGGCCGGCCCTGGCACCTTCCTGGGTACCTAGGACCCTCCTGGCTGGTGACAGAGGATTTCCCAGGCTCTGTGCTGCTCTGACCTCTCCTTGAAAGTCACCAGAGCAACCGTCAGCGCCCATGGGTCAGCCTCACGCTGAACAACCACGGGGCTCTGGGTTCTAATCCCCGCTGTCACGATTCCCCTTTCCCGTGAGGAGCCCTGTCTGTCCAACTGAGTCCCTTTCAGTGACACTCAGCTGCTTCTTGGGAAGCGGTCAAGCACATAGGGCCTCTCTGCCCTGGAGCGTCCTCCGACCTCGTTATGGGGCCCTGACGTGGCCACAAAGCAGGCACAGGTGTGCAAATGGGTCCTGTCACAGAACCTGGCGGGGTGTCCCCGTTCCACAGCCGGGCGGGGGGCGGGCAGGAGACACGTTCAGACCAAGAAAACCAGAAAGTGCATCTCAGATGACAGACCGGAGCCAAGTCAAAACCAAATAAACCAAACAACCGGTAGAGGAGGGGGACTGCTCACCACTGCCTTCCGACGACCCCACACCACGGAGAGATTCTTTCCCGGCTCCCCAGAGCCCACCACCCCCGGACGGACGCTGTCTGCAGAGCAGGGAGAAGGCAGACACATCCACACAGGTGCCCATGCCTTTCTGCCAAGTCCCAGCTGGCCCTTTAGACACAGCCGTCCGAATGGATCACCGAGGAACCGGAAAGGGTGTCGTGGGAGAGGCGGTCCCGTCGCACGCGGTGGCCGGGAGCCCGGCTGTGCCGACCGGGCAGCCGTCCCGGTGTCCTCTTACCTTTCTCTTGTTCGTGGGGCAAATGTAGAAGTTGTCGATGACCGTGGTGACACCGGGCTGCAGGGTGAGCTTGGTGTAGGACGTCCCGAAGTCCGAGGACCTGGGGGGACAGGACGACAGACAGGTGTCAGCGAGGTGTCCCTCCAGCTGCAGGTTTATCCAGCCCGCGTGGGCGCAGCGCCCCAAGACAACCCCTCCCCCGGAGCAGGATGCCGCAGGTGACAAGGGAGGAGACTGGGCTCCCGCAGGGTCGCCGAGCACGCGCTCAGGTCTGGGAGCTGGGCGGGGAGTCGGTGAATGCCAGCCAGACTCCCCACGGGTCACCTCTTCCTTGGACTTCCGCAGTGATCTGCCCCGACCCTAAGTCTATCTTAGCCTGCTTGCTACACGCGTGTCTCCCCGAAGGGCCCCTCACGTGCCCGACAGCTCTGGGTCCTTCTGTCCTTTTGATCCCTCGAAAACCCTTAAAGACTAGGTCACTATGGGGGCGCCTGGGTGGCTCTGTCGGTTGAGTGTCCAACCGTTGGTTTCGGCTCAGGTCCTGACCTCACAGTTCGTGAATCCGAGGTCCGCGTCGGGCCGTGCGCTAACAGATTCTCTCTCCCTCGCTCTCTGCCCCTCCCCGACTTGCTCTGTCTCTGTCTCTCTCAAAATAAATAAACTTAAAACAAAAAAGACTAGGTCACTGTGTCTGTCTTGCAGATGCCCCCAGGACGAGGAGGAGGCTCAGAGTGGGTCAGTTCCCGCCTGAAGTCACTTGGCTGACAGGTGGCCGACCCAGGATGTGCAGGCTGGCCTGTGCCACTCACAGCTGGCTTCCTGTTGGCTCTGCGGAACGTTCCTCGCCGTGTGCTGAGGCCTCACAGGAGCCTGTCTGCTCCTCCGTTTCCCTCTCTGCACCCTGAGCTCCTCTGGGAAGCCACACCCTCCCCCCACCGCCACCCCCACTGACCACACAGCCCGGAGACTGTGGGTGACAGCAGGCGGTGCCCGGGCTCCGGGAGCTGCTGGAAACCAGGCCCCAAGCCAAGCCCTGCACCGGCCGGCGAGCACCAGAACCACCACTGGCTCCACGCGGGGGACCAGCTCAACCGCGGGCCGGCCCCTCCTCGCCTGTGCGCCCACTGTCCTGTCTGTGGAGTGACAGGTGCAGGGGAGAATGTGGCTCCCCACCGTGGCGAGATGGGGAGAGGTCACCGGGACAATTTCACATCTGTTGCTTGGAAGCAACTGACACATCAGGACGTGGAATCGATTCCATGTCGAAGCTTAAAATCTCCGTGACCCTGAAACCCCATTAAAACGTGCTGGGGGGGGGGCGCCTGGGGGGCTCAGTCGGTTGAGCATCCGACTTCAGCTCAGGTCATGATCTCGCGGTCCGTGAGTTCGAGCCCCGTGTCGGGTTCTGTGCTGACAGCTCAGGGCCTGGAGCCTGCTTGGGATTCTGGGTCTCCCTCTCTTTCTGCCCCTCCCCTGCCTGCTCTCTGTCTCTCAGAAATAAATAAATGTTAAAACAAAAAACAAAACAAAGAAATGTGCTGTGATTGTGAAGCAGGCCCGGCTGTGAGCTGGAGGCACACAGGCCTCAGGGTCACAAGGTCCTTCCCAGACCAGGGCAGAGAGCAATCGCTGCCTCCTGACTCCCAGGGGAGGCTGGTGGGGGCCAGTCCCCTCCGAGGGGCAGCCAGGAGAGGATCGGCTGAGCCCCTCCCTGCCCTTGGCCTCCCCGGGGAGGCCCTGCTGGAGGGGTGATCAGAGATGCACTTACTCTCAAAAAATCAGAGAATTGCTTTGCTTTGGGAAGCAGGGAGCCAGGGCCCCAGTAGCAGAAGATTGAGCCAGAGACCCAGGAAATGCCAGTCTCCACAGAAACCAAACGCCGTGTTTCCAAGCTGGATTCATGGAAACCTCTGAGCCTCATGACCCCTCTGCTCTCCTCCCAGCAAGCTGGGTCTAAGACCTGCCCATTGGTTCTGCCTCCCAGAAACCTTGCCATCCACCCACCCCTTCCCTCCATCCCCGACACACACCTGCCTCCGCCCAGCTGCCTCCCCGGGATCCAGACTCCTCCCCGTCCCCACCCAGGTCACAGGAGCCTGCTGACCCCTGCTCGCCCCAGGGCACCTGCCGGTGTGGGCTGCGGGGGGCGGGGGTCTAGTGCGGAAAGGGGAGGGGGTGCTAAACAGGAAACATAGAAGCAGCCGGTGTGATCCAGGCGGGAATGGGGGGTCAGTGGGACTGCGGTCTCAGAGGGGCAGGGAAGGCCCCTCGGACACGGTGATTTGGGGCAGAGGCAGGCAGGAAGGAAGAGAGTGCTTTGCACCTGGCTGGGGGAAAGCCATTTGTAGCCGGCTAAGTAATGTCCCCCCAAAATTCACGTCCCCCCAGAATCTGTGAATGCGACCTGATTTGCAAACCAGGCCTTTGCAGATGTAATTACGTTGAGGTCAAACTGGAGGAGGGCGGGTCCAGATCCAAGGGTTGGTGTCATAAGAAGAGGGGAATTTGGACACACGGACACACAGACACACAGCCGAGGCCAGCAGGAGACAGCCTGAGCAGCGTCTGGCCCACATCGGACCCCAGCTCTCCTACTGTGCATGGGGCCTGTCTCTTGCCAGGCCCCCACGTACGCAGGGGGAGAGAAGGGAATTCATTGCCGTGGGTAAGTCTGGGAAATAGAAAATGACTTGTCTCAGTGCCCAGCTGGTCAGTGGGGGCAGGCCAGAAGCTGGGACCTCTGACCAACTGTGAACCTAATGCGGCCTCCTCCTGAAGTCGGTGCGGATCACACGGTCAGTGAGGACAGCGGTCACCAGGGTCATCCAAGAATCCACACCCCCAGGCATACAGCTAGTGCTCAATAAATGCTTACTGGATTCCTGTGGAGGTGCTCTGGTGTCAGAGCTGGAGGCTGTGTGACCTCTGGTGAGCAGGTTGCCCTCTCTGGGCAGCAAGGGTTTCCCAGGGAAACGTGGGGATTAGATGTGATCACGTCCCAGCACGGGCACCGGCCCTCAGTGGCTCCACCCCCACGGGCCCTTTTCTCAGCTGCCCCCACGACCCCTGAACCCCTCCGTGCCAGGCCCTCCCCCAGGGTGACCTTCCTCCGCACTCCGCACCCCCACCCCCTCCAAGTCCTCCTCAAGCGCATCTGGGAACGCAGAGCCTGATTATTCCCATCTGCATTTATTCAAATTAAAAATAAAAACCCAGGCTGTGAAACCGGGCAGACAGAACAGGGCAGGCAAGCAGGCGCGGTTGGAAAGTCGCTCTTTGCAAATCGGCTGCTTAATTGCTGAGTGTTGGTACATAGTCACTTTTTAAAAAATAATTTAATTGAGCCATTTTCATCCTCTATAATTATTTCATTGGCAGGGACGTATGTTCGGCTCCCACCCCTCCCCGTGGTGCAGACGAGCCCCTGTCTCCCACCCGTCTCCCCCCGGAAGGTCACGGCAGGTGCGAAAGGTGGGGCCCGCCTTCGTGGCGGGGGCCCCTGCAGGGGCACGGCCTTGGGTGAGGCCTGGTCTCCGTGAGAGGCGGTTTCTTTATCTTTGAATGACCGATGCGGGTCTGTAACGGGCTGATGACACAGTGGCAGAGACACCTGCGTGAGATGAGAGAGGTGAGGAAGGCGAGCTGGAGGCAGGCTCAGGGTCATGGCCGTGGGGTCCCCGCGGACCTCCCCCTGGTGGAGGGTGCACTTGTGTGTGGACCCAGCTGTGTTCTCTAATGACCACGATGCTGTGCGTACGTGCTGACGGCTAATTTGCGCAGGCGCACCCCAATGCCCGCCAGTCGCCGTCGTGAGAGCGCAGACATCCTCTCCTGCCTCCACGTTCCCATCAAGCAGGACGCGCTGCTAATGTGTGGTTCGGCGTTCGAGGGCTCCGGGGCGCCAACCTGGAGCGTCTCCCTTGTAACGAAGAAAGAGGGTCCGGGGGCCAGGCCTTGATCTGCCCGGAAACGCTGGCCGTGCAGGGAGGGCAGGGCCGCTGCTGGTCGCTGGGTTAAGTTGCTCTGATGTAAAAACTTGCTTCACGTGCATCCCAGCAGCGGATGCTCTGCCCGGTCGGCCGCTCCGGGGTTCCCTGTATGCCGGCTCCCCCCCCCCCCCCCCAGCGGGCCTATGTTGCTGGAGCTGCACGGGTGCTGGGGACTGGCTCTCGTTCTGCACCTGTCAGGTGGCAGGGCATCCCGAGAAGACCCCTGTCGCCGGTCCAGACGGTCAGAACTACCACCTGCACTTTATACCTGGGGAAACTGAGGCCCAGCTAGGAAAGGGACGTGTCCAGAGTCTTACAGGGGTGCAGAGGCGTCCTTCACGGGCTCTCCCCCCGGGCGTCAGGGGTACGATCTCGCAGCTGAAGCGGTTCTGAGCTTTGGTCGGATTCCGGCCGTGCACGGCGTCTGTGACTGGGTGATGGGAAGGAACGGACTCTGAGCCGGCTGCACCCAGGGGCCGGTCTGGTTCTTGGCACTGACAGCTCATGGGACCCCTGGCGGGCTTCGATTTGCTGCCGGGTCTCATACACGGACACAGGATCAGCGGAAGAGAATTATGGCAATAAGGGGGGCACTTCCAGGGCTGGTCAAGTCATCCAGGAAAAATCCAGGATGTGGCTCGAGATTCTGCATGTGAATTGGGGAGGCGGGGCCCTGCTAGGGGGGTGAGCTGAGGAAGAAAACAGCCCTGGCCCCAGGGGGAGCACAGCATGGTAGGGCGGGGAGCACCCTTGTTCGCCATGGCCGCTGGTGGGATCTGAAGAGCAGGGCCCCTCTGACGGAAGGGCCTGGGGGAGGGGGCGTCCAGTGAAACCACACGCTCAACACGCACTGGATGCCAGGTTCTGGGCGGACACACGGACTCAACTGACACAGGAAGACCATTCGAACGGGAGCATGCCTTCCCATTTTACAGACGGGGAAACCGAGGCTCAGAGAGTATGAAAGGATCGCTTAGCACTTAACCACACAGTAACTATAGGAAACCCAGGCTGTCCGCTGAGTGATGTCCCTGGAGGTGTTCACAGGGCACGGCACCCACTCCACGCGGCTGGACCTTCTGACTCCATTTCCCTTGCAGAGCCTGGCGGCCAACGCTCTCCAACGTGTGGGCAGTTGGACACGGACCGCAGCCCGTCCCACCCAGGAAGCTGCACCTCTGTTGCCCGCGGGTTTTCGCAGCAGCATTAACTCGAGCCCGCTGTGCATCAGCCCGGGCCGTATTCCCAGCCGGCCAAGAGGGAGGCGGGCAGGAGGGGGCTTGAGATTCTCCGCGTCTGAACTCACAGCGAGCAGGGTCCCATGGCCGCACGGGGCCAGAGCCCGCCTCTCCGAGCCTGTCCTCCAAGCTTGTCCCCCAACCAGCGCGTCCCCTCGTGGTTCCCAGCCGCCTGCCGCGGCACCGAGGATGCCGTGTGCCCACAGGCGGCAGGGGTTGTGACGTTCGCCGGCGGATCTTTCCGGAATGAAGCTGGGCCGGGCAAGGCCCGCTCCCAGACGCTGCCCCCGCCGCTCTACCAACACCTCAGGGATGGGAGTTGGTGCAGGGCCCGGGAGCTGATGACCCCGCGGGACAGCTCGCGCAACGCTTCTGCTCAAGCTGGCTCCTGGCCACCGCTGTTCGTCACGCCATAAAGGGGACCCACCCTTTCCAGTGAGTCCCTGCGTTATCCTTAAAAATCCTGATGTGAGTGAACGCCCTCAGTTCACGAGGTCCTTTCGACAAACGTCTCCCACGCACCTATTACGTGCAAGCTCTGTGCTGGGCACGGTGCACGGAAGCGGACGGGCAGGGATCTTGGGCAGCTGGCCGTGCCTCCAGGAGATGCTCTGTACCAGCTGCTCAGACCTCGAAATGATGCCACAGCACTGGGTCCCCAGGCACTGCCCCACGGGCCGGGCCCATCCTCCCGCATGCCGTCCCCCTCAGGACCTCCTCACAGACCTGCGGCAAAGGGGCTAACAGATCCCATGGAGCCAGAGAAGGTGCCAGAAGCCTGCACGGAGCTCTGAGGAGGTACGTGTGTGTGCTCTCACAGAAGCCTGTAAGTGTGCCTGTGGGGTCCGGGAGGCCTCGCAGAGAATCTGAAAGGGGAAGGAGGAGGAAGAGGCACCCGATAAGGGGGAGTGGGGGCTGGCCGTCGGCCCCAAGCGCCGGCTGGGGGAGCTGGGTGCTCCGTGCAGAGGCGAGGAAGGAGCAGAGGTGACAGCGTGGCCGAGGCCCACAGCCTCACACAGCGGAGTCCAGGGGAAGCACCAATAACGCTCTGCAGTCCCCATCCAGAATGGGCCACCTGCGCCCCCAGGGTGAAGACACTCGGGGGCTCAGCTCATCTAATCACATCCCAGCCAGTGGCTCTCGGTGTGCAAACGAGAAACATGAGATACCAAGAGGTGAAGTCATCCGCCGGGGCTCAGAGAGGACAAAGCTACAGGCTCTATGTGACTCGAGTTCTAAATGACGCCCACACCTTGTACCTCCTTCCTGCTCTGTAGAAAGGAAGGGGACATAGGGGACACCATGGGTCTGGCTGGCTTTATTTCTGGAGGGTTTTTTTTTCCTTTTAAAGTTTATTTATTTTCAGAGAGAGAGAGAGAGAGCATGAGTGGGGGAAGGACAGAAACAGAGAGAAAGAGAGAGAGAGAGTCCCAAAAGCAGGCTCTGTGCCACCAGCACAGAGCCTGATGTGAGACTTGAACCCACAAACCGTGATATGATCTGAGCCGACATCAACAGTCGGACACTTAACCGCCTGAGCCACACAGGCGCCCCTATTTCTGGAGGTTTTAACGCGGCACAAGGCAGGACCTTTGCAATAGCTCTTTTCCCAGCGGAGGAGGGGGCACTCTTTAGAAGTGGGTTATGGCCATCGGGCTAAATGAGGCCCGTGTCCCTGGACGTGTCCCACAGGCGGGGCTCACCCGGCACACATTCCTGCTTTTGCAGCCGTTCTGCAAGCCCTCAGCTGGGCACATGTCCAAAGGCCGAGGCGGGTGAGCGAGCCGGCCTAGCCCAGGCCGCAGGCTGGGAGAAGGCGGGGCCGTCCGTGGCTGCAGGTGCAGGGATGGGAGGTGTCAATTGCCCGGAAGTGTCACAGGTGCAGGCAGAGGCCACCGCTGTAGCTGACCCCAGGTGTGGCTCGCGGACCAGACAGGACATCGCCGCGTCTTCAGGGTTAATTGAGAAGGTTGTTTCCGATGGGGCACTGGAGGGGCCTGGCTGGGTTTATGCCCAGGGGGAGGTGACGGTCCAATAGTCATGACCTGGTGGGCGTGTGCAGGGGCTGGGGGAGGTGGGCAGCGTGGGTCGCTGTGCATTTTGTCGGAACTGCCACATGAGCACCTCGTATGAACGGGACAGGGTAGTCACTGGCCAGGAGCAGCCCTGTCCAAGGCCAGCCTCTTCCTGCCAGTGCCCAGGATGAAGCACACTGATGCATGCACTCCCCCAGGGAACTGGCCGATTTGGGAGCGGGCCAAGCCCCTCGGAGGTCCAAAACTGTCATTTCAGACAGAAAACACCCAAACAGAATAAGACGCACAACACCATGGAAAGACGTTGCTACAGAACAGACAATGTGGCCCCGAGGAGCCGTCCAGCCAGCAGCCGCCTTGTCCTGGAACAGGGGCGGTGGGGCCGCGGTGAGAAAGCCCCAGCACGGCGGGGCTTGTGCGAGCTGCTACGTCAGAGGTCCGGGCTTGGCTCTGGGGCCAGGTTAGGCTACCCTTCTGACCTGAGTGTACCCTTTGGAAAATTCCAGAAGTTCACCAATCCACTTACAGTAACATTTCCTTCTTGATAGGCCTACACATCCTCCACTCTTCTTGGAATCATTTAAAGATAAGAGGACAATCTGGGGCGCCTGGGTGGCTCAGTCGGTTAAGCGTCCGACTTCAGCTCAGGAAACGATCTTACGGTTCGTGGGTTCGAGCCCAGTGTCGGGCTCTGTGCTGACCGCTCGGAGCCTGGAGCCTGCTTCACATTCTGTCTCCCTCTCTCTGTTGCACCTCCGCTCCCTCGTGTTTTCTCTCTCTCTCTCTCTCTCTCTCTCTCTCTCAAAAATAAATAAACACACAAAAAAAGAAAAGAAGATTCTGCTTCAACCATCGACTGGGCCCCTTCATCCCTCCATGCCCGTCCAGCCCTTGTCCACATGTGATTATATTTACAGTATCTCAATTTCAGCATGCACACGACATTCGTCCTGATTTTAGCACGAGATGGTTGGCATTTCTGTTGGCCGTGTGGCATTTCCATCCAGGCCACGTGGCATTGCCGATGGGTCTTTCATTAGCCTGAACCTACATTAGGCATTTCTACAAGCACTGAGTGATGCCCTGTGCTGTGCACTTTGGAAATGCACTTGTTCCCCGTGTACTGCCGTCCCCAGCCCTTCCGCCCTTCATAAACAACATCTTCATTACTTTAACCTCTGCTGGATTGTTCCCCAGGGTTACATCCCAAGAGCGGGGCTCCTCTGTGAAGTTCTGAGCTTCTGTGGCTCTTAAAAAATGTGTTTTTGGATCTGAGAACATCATACGGCTCAATATCTTAAAAATGAGGGTCCTCACTTATTCTTAGGGGGTCCTGGCACAGAATGACAACACTTTTCTATGCCAACCCATCCGATTATAGAATCTGACGCCTCTACATTGAGTTTTTGAATGACTGGTGAGTATACCCAGTGTGTGCCACAGGCAGCCTGAACGACACATTAAGCATTAGCGGATGAGATCCGGGCGATCTGGAAGCAAATTCCATTTCTGAATGCTACGAGGAATATTTTAATACAAAGTACAGAAATGAAGTAAGAAACAGACACAACACTCTCCATTTCAGTGAACGTCAAGGAGTTTTGTAAGTCGTGAAACTGGGGATATCGGGGTGAAAAACAAATTTTCACGGCAAAAAGTTCCTGGAATGTAAACGAAGGCCGATTCGATGGCAAAACCGAATAGCTGAACCCAGGGGCCAACAGACATCCGTTTCCAGACTGGGTCCCTGAAGACCCCTCTCTGGGCCTCCACCCTTGTCCGATTTTGGACCTTGGACAATCCGTCTCTATGTGAGACTGAAGTCGTCTGTGTTATCAGATGAGATAATAGCAATGGTGACAATAACTCATCATTCCCCCACATGTCAAGCCCCACGAGAACCAAATGCTTTGCACATAACAGCTCACTTTACAGTCCTCCCAACACCCCTACAAGGTAAGGAAGGATGGGTAGCACCCCTACAAGGTAAGGAAGGGCGGGTAGCACCCCCATGCGGTAAGGAAGGGCGGGTAGCACCCCCACGAGGTAAGGAGGGGCAGGTAGCACCCCCACGAGGTAAGGAAGGGCAGGTAGCACCCCTACGAGGTGAGGAAGGGCGGGTAGCACCCCCACGAG
>NC_064811.1:3801342-3830659 GCF_023721935.1 Panthera uncia
CCACGAGGTGAGGAAGGGTGGGTAGCACCCCTACGAGGTGAGGAAGGACGGGTAGCACCCCTAGGAGGTAGGGAAGGGCGGGTAGCACCCCCACGCGGTAAGGAAGGGCGGGTAGCACCCCCACGAGGTAAGGACGAGGAGGAGACGAGACGTAGAGCACGGAAGGAACAGAGGAGCTGAGTGTGGCCGCAGAGCCTGGCCCAGCCCCCAGCCCGTGAGCTCTGTGCCACCCCACGCGGCCCCCAGTCCTCGCCAGCAGCCAAGGGTGGTGCAAGACGAGAGAGGCATCTCCAACCTGCACTCGCAACTCCAGCAGCGAGCAGGGTTCAGGGGCAGCCGGGACCCCCTGGAGAAGACCGAGGCTTCCTGTGAATCGGGAATTGTCTCCCCGAGGGCGAGGGCTAGGGAGGGGCGTCTCCCGTCCCTTCCGGAAGCAGCCTCTTCCACATTCTGGGGCTCCTGGGGGGGGGCCTGGCAGCGTCATGTGCACCCGGGGACGGGCCTCCCAGCCGGCAGGAAGCTCTCCGGGCCCACATCGCCGGTGTTCTCCAGCTGATCACACCTGCGGAGGGTGCTGGCCAGAGGCCCCCGTTCTCCATCCGGAGCGAGTTTCCTCTCCCCCCCAAACGACGCGAGTCTCCCTCCGGGCGACCCCCACTGGGTCCCCACACCCTCGGGATGAACGCAGAGTGCCCGACAGCAGCAGACCAGTGGGAAGGCCGAGGACGGCACACGGGGAGGGGTGTGTCAGCCCCCTGTCCGCACAGGGGGGAGGCAGGGCCGGGAAGAGAGCCAAGGTGAACTGAGGGCAGAGCCTCAGGAGGTGAAGGCGTGTGTCACCTGCCGGCCTCCCGCCTCGCCACGCGGTCTCCTCATCCGCACGCCGACGGCTGCCGGGGACACCTGCCCCCACCGTGATGGACTTCCCATGACGCCCCTGAGAGCCCCGCACAGGCCAGCACTGTGTCTGACCCGCTCTCCGGCCAGCCCCTCGCCCGAGGCCTGCGTGAAGCAGGGGCCAGTGAACGCGGCCGAATGAGTGCACGGACCAACCAACCACCCAGGCCTCACCCACACGCTGCTGGCCCTACGTGGGCTCTCGGCACTTGACCTCACTGTGGGAGCCAAGCGGGCCCTGAGGCCTTTCGGCCAACCCCCCCCACCCCCCCACCCCCACCTCTCCCATGAAAAGGACACCGGCCCAGAGAAGGACAGTCACTTCCTCAAAGTCACACAGCGGCCGAAGGGCCCAGGGAGCCACTTTGACTGAGATCTCCTGGCCCCGAGCAGAGCTTTTCCGTCCGGGAGACTCCAGACTGTCCCAGGCAGCCTGCTGGAGGGCAGAGGTCACGACCCCTTCTCCCTCCTCCAACCTAGAAAATGAAACAGAACCAAACCCCTCATACCATGCAAGTGCCGAAGACGTCTTGGAAACTCACCAGGAGACTGAAAACGGTACATAAAGGCTCACGCCTACAGGATGCGGGCCCTTTGCAGCAGCAGCCGCGTCTGTCTGTACCCACGGGGAGCCGGCAGGACAGACGGACAGCCACACCCCTTCTTCCAGCTTACGGCGGAGGCAGCTCCGTGGCCACCTGGTCAACCCCGCCAGCCCACCGCACCAGGCGCCCCCGGGAGAGAGCGGGCCGGGGGCCGAGGCCTTGGCTCTCCGAGGGTCCGCGGCGGACCCCCGGGGAGCTCTCCGGCCCCCTCCAGAGCCCCTTCTAGGCCAAGCGGGCGGCAAGCCCCAACGAGGGCCACAGCTGTGCCCAGCCCACCTCCTACGAGACGCCCCCACGCCTACAGCATCATTCCAAGTCTGCCGCCTGGTCAGGTGGAGGGGGCGTGGTTACAGGCTGAAACCACCCGTGGCTTGACCTTGAGCTGCTCGCTCGCCTTCTAGACCTCAGCTGTCCCTTCTGTACAGTGGGGACACACCTCCCACCCAGGGTCATCCAAGCGCTAACCGAAATGCCAGACACGAGTGAGCATCCCAGCACGGCGTCTGGCCCGGAGCGCCCCGACCGCCTCCCTCCTCCTTCCCCTCCGCGAAGCCGAAGGGGCTCGGCGGCTGTGCTAGGTTGGCCCAGTGGGTCTGGGTTGTCCGCACCCTCCAATACTCAAGAGTCTCAATACTCTCCAATGCTCAAGACTCCCGTTAGAGGGCTAAATAGTGACGAGATGCCTTTAAGCAGGGGACAGTCATGCATCCCCGAGGCGGCACACCAGTTAGCGGGCTCGCAGAACTGACTGCTCCCACCGCAGGTCCGCAGGTCCGAGGGGCCGGGGGAGGCGGGCTGGGGGCGCTGCCGCGATCCTCTCCTCGGGAGCGTGTGGCGGTCCCCATCCCACAGGCAGGGCCTGCCTCCCCCTCCCCTGGGTCACAGCGTCCCAGGCACACAGTGCTGCCGGTTCCTGCCTCGAACCGGCCCCGGGGACGCACGTGTCCTGGCTCCCCGAACTCCGGGCCACGTGACGCCGTGTTCCCCCTCCTGGGGGCGGTTCCGCCATCCCAGCAGGGGCGGGGGGTCCTGCCGGTCGCTGGCCTGGTGGCTGCGACCGGGCTCCCCCACGTCTGCGGCAGAAGCATTTTTACAAGTCACGTAACTACGGCCTCTAGCACGGGTCCTATTTTTCCAACTTGTGCTCCCCACCGGGAAAACAGGATCCCATGTCAGACACTGGGAAGCCAAGGCTCAGAGAGGTCCAGTGACTTGCTGAGAAGCGCCCAGCAAGGAGGTGAAGGGGCAGGTGGGCCCAGGTCTATAGATCCCACAGCCCGCGACCTCCCCGGTCTGTCTGCACGGGAAGCCTGGTTCTGGTCCTCGGCGTGGCTTCTGGGCCCAGGGGCGGTGCCAGGGGACTCTCCCACACCCTCTCGCCTCGCCTCGCCTCGCCTCGCCTCGCCTGCAGCCCCTGCAGGGGCCGGAGAGCCCTCGGTGGGACAGCTCCCGTGTTGGAAAAACGACTCCACCCCCAAGCCGGGGTTCTGGCCTTGCAGAGATGTGGGGTCCCACACTTCCAGTGGGGCTCCCAGAAGGGACAGCCACACCTGCGTGAGTGCCCGTCGGTAGAGGACGGGGTCTTCTCCTCCGTGGGAGCGAGGAAGAGGCCAGCGACCACGGGCCTGAGGGGGGCGCGGCGGGGATGGGGGAGGGGGAGGGGAGGTCCTGCCCTTGGAAAGCCAGGGGGGCAGGTACGAAGATACCGGCAAAGGTGGGGTCCGATGCTGTGGATCCCCACTCTAGACCAGTGAGGGGCACCTTGTGGTATTCTGGGCTTGGTTCTGGTTGACCCCCCCCCCAGCCCTCTAGGGGCCCTTCCAACCCACTTCCCTCGACGAGTCTCCGTCCATCCATCCATCCAACCCTATTTCTGTCCACCGCCCACCCGTCTGTCCATCCATCCATCCATCCATTCTTCCTTCTTTCCGTCCAACCCATATGCCGCACATTCCTGGGCACCCGCTCTGTGTCTGGCCCCGGGCTGGGCGCTGAGATGGGGTAACAGTGATGCTTCGGGGAGGCTCCAGCACCGGGAGCACAGGGGACGTTTGATGAGTGACTGACTGAGCCTTTCGGACGCCCTCTCAACTGCCCTGCCGGTGCCTGCCATCACGTCTCCTGGATCCCAGGGCCCGCTACTGGGTTGATTCCAGAATGTGACTCAACTTCTATTTTTAAAACACCAGGATGTCACCGTGCTGTCCTTCACAGGAAGCATGTAAACGAATCCTCCACGGGAGGACCCTGTGTGTGTTCCCACAACAACCGCCACCTTGCAAGGACCTGCTAATGGTGAACGTGAACCGTTCGGGCCCCAGGGTGATGTCAGCATCCGTTTCCCTCCCCACTGAGGGGTATTCTTCCTGAGGACAGATTCTCAGCTGGAACCGGGCCAAGCCAAAGCTGGTCTGGATTTTCTGCGTCTGAGCATCCGGGGGTGCGGCCGACAGCTAAGGCCGGAGTTCCGGACGGAATGAAGGAGGGCTCAACTTTGCAACAACACGAAGAAACGGGCCGTTCGGGCTTTGGCCCAGCCCCCGGGGGCACCGGCAGGCCTCCGTGGGCGCCTGCAGCCACGGTTACCCTCTGTCCCTCTGGGCGCGGACCTCCGGCTCTCTTTATGCACCTCTAATTCTGTCTCTGTCCCTTTCTGTGTTGGTGTCTCTGCGCGTGTCCTTTCTTCACCTAAGTCTCTGAGAGTCCGTCCAGTGGCAGCTCTGAACGGTCTCTCTTGGGTCCGTCTGTCTCTCTCCACGTGTCTGATTTTCTGTGTGAGCTAAACTGTCCTTCATCCACCCCCTCCCACCTTCCCCATTCCCTTTCTCCTGAGATCATCTCAAGAGTAGATGACCCATGATAGAAAGTTCTGGGGACAGGGTGTGGCCATCCGTCCTGGGCCACAGGGAAAGGAGGGGACCTGGTTCTGGCTTCGCCCCTTCCTGGTGGGTAACCAGATGCCAGGGCTCCTGATCCAGGGAGCTGATGCCGTGGAGGGACAGTCAGATGATAAATGAGTAGAAGAAACGTATATTGTCAGGGAGTGCAATGAATCACAGAATAAAGAGCAAAATGGGGGTGGGGGCAGGGACGCTGCTATTTCAGGCAGAGCGGTCAGGATGCTCTCCCAGTGAGGTGACATTTGAACAGAGACTGAAACACACTGGGAGTCAGTCCATGTGGGTGTCCAGAAACAAGAACAGCACATGCAAAGGCCCTGAGGTAGGACACCCAAGCTTCCTTTCCTGGGCAGGATGTTTATAGAACAGAACGCGGCTCCTCCCCAGCTTCCCCGCTCAGGGCCACTGGCTTCCAGCGATCTGGAATCGGACCGTTATCATGAAGCTAGGAAGCTCAGCTCTCCACTTCAGCCGGTCTGGCCAACTTGGTGACTGGCAGGGCCAGGGGCCTTCCTGGGAGAAGGCAGCAGGAGGATGCCGCACATACTCACGAGCTGCTGACAGCTGGGGAGGGCAGGGGCAGCTGTCCTGTCTCGGGGCCTCAAGCAGGACCCTCCCAGACAGGACTCGGGAACGTTCAGTAGGGACGGCCTTGGCCTCCTTCCATCAGCTCAGGCTCCCCTGACATTCCCACACTGTGGCTGCAGGGGAACAGAAGGCCCTTTTGTCCACATCCGTCTCAGTCTGGGGCTGTGGCCACGGCAAGGCCGCGAAGCCATCCAGCCGCTGGCGGAAGCCCCACATTGCGAGACATCTGTGCGCTCGCTTCAAACCGCGCGCCCACGCTAATAAGGCAAATAAACACCGCATTTAAAGATCAGAGGCAGCACCGCCACAGCCTATTAAATTAAATTCACCGTCAAGGGTGAGAGAGAAGATAAACTGGGATTATGCTAGTCATGGCAATTAAAAAAAAAAAAAAGAAAGAAAGAAAGGAACATTTAGAGAGAGCCGTGATTTCACAGTCCTTGAAGCGGTGGTTCGGGAGGGCAGCTTGGCTCCCAGGGCTTGGCCCTCTTCCTGGGACAAAGCCTGTCCCCTGGGCCACACCCATCAGGCAAGGAACCGCACAGGACCGCATAGAACCACGTAGAACTTTCTCTCTGGCGCCCAGTGGGGCCACCGTCAGGAAGGCAGGCGTGGCTTCCCTGGCCTCCCCACGATGCCGGTCTTCGACCAGGCCTCCCCAACCCCCCTTCTTCCTGGGGCTCACCCCAGGTCTTTTTTTTTTTAATATAAATTTGTTTTAATTTTTGTCAACATTTATTTCCTTTTGACAGACAGTGAGAGACCGAGCGTGAGCGGGGGAGGGACAGAGACAGAGGGAGACACAGAATCCGAAGCAGGCTCCAGGCTCCCAGCCGTCAGCACAGAGCCCGACGCGGGGCTCAAACCCACGATCCGTGAGATCCTGACCTGAGCTGAAGTCAGACACTTAACCTAGCCACCCAGCTGTCCCTCACCCCAGGTCTTTGTAGTTTCCCTCTTCCCACCTGGGAAATGGGTACGGCAGGAAGCCCTCAGGGTCTCTCAAGGTCCTCCCGATTGTGCAGTAAGAATGCACTTGAAAATATTTTCCCTGCCCTGCCAGCCAGTCTCCCGCCCCCACCCCCCACACACCCGTCCCCTGCCCCCTACTCTGCTCTGAGCCATGGGAGCCGGACCTCACAGGCCGCCTGTCCCAGGCCATCTGATGTCCTGCTGGGCTCTGCTGTGGCAGGCTCCGTGGGGGCTGGAGGAGGGAGAGAGAGAGAGAGAGAGAGAGAGAGGGTGGGGGAGAAGCCGGGGTACTTCTCCCTCTCCCTTCTGCTTCCTGTCCTGTCTCTGGCAGAAACTGAGTCGTCTCCCAGGCTCCAGCTCCTATCCACCAGGCCCACCCCGACCCCGGCTCCTGCTGGGGTGCCTGGACCCCGAGCTGCAGGAAAGCCACCAATCCCTTCACCCCTTGGCTCTAGAGGTGGCAGTGAGGCCCTGAAGTCCTCATCCCTGGGATCAGGGTGCCTGGGAGGGCCCCTTGGCCTCACCCATCACTGCACCGTGCTGACTTCCTGGGTGGGCTTTGACATCTGTTGTCTCCAAAGACAGGAACAGTGACCAACAACGTGTTATCGTATGGGTTCAGTGTGCTCACCGCAGCCCCTGGGTCCTTTACCGCCAACACGAGTCTCTTCCCCAGGACACAGCTTCCCAATGACTCACTTCTCGCCAGCCCAACTGATGTCAGCCCTTTCTTCCTTGTCAATGTTGTCTTCTTTCTACAATGTTCTCTGTCCTTTTTTTTTTTTTTTTATCAGTATTGGGTTTAAATTCAATCCTTTGGGCCTCTCCTCAGAGCTCAGATGCACAGGACAGCCCATTTTTTCATGCAATGAAAATAGCTTTGTTGTTTTATTATATAAATCACACTTGTGTGCCGGAGAAACCCGAGCGACGGGTACATATACAGCAAAGGAAGCGTAAAGAGTGTGAAATCCCACCGCCCTGACATTCTCACTCTTGTAGGCGCGTCGGTGAGGGGCAATGGTGACTCCCCTTATGCGCCCCTCCCTCCCTCTCCCTGCTCCCTTTCTACAAGTTTTACAAAATTCAGTCGCCCCTCCTGACCTCCAAAGCTTCCCTCCATCCACATCCAGACAACCAACCCCCAACCAGACATCGCAGCGAGAATGCCTTCAGACTGTTCTCTGAGCTCACGTGCACGCACACACACACAGAGACCTCTGCACAGTAGTCTTATTTTTCCTGTTGGTTTGTTTTGTTTCATATTAAGCAAGGTATTATTTCTTACCCTCCATCTTGCTTTTCTCACTTAATCCAATGTATCTCAACAAAGTGGGTGTAGAAGGAAGGTTCCTCAACGTAACAAAGGCCACACAGGACAAGCCCACAGCTAACACCATCCCCCGTGGTGAAACGCTGAAAGCTTTTCCTCTAAGATCAGGGACAAGACAAGAATGCCCAGTCTCAACACTGTTTTTCAACTTAGTATTATTAGAAATCGTAGCCATAGCAATTAGGCAAGATAAAGAAATAAAAGGCATCCAGGTTGGAAAAGAAGAAATAAACCTTTTGCTGTCCACAGAGAACATGATATATATAGAAAACCCTAAATACTGCATCAAAAAAAACCCTGTTAAAACCAATAAAAGAATTCAGTAAAGCTGCAGGATATGAAATTGACACCCAAAAATCTGTTGCGTTTTTATCACTTATAAGGAACTATCAAAGAAATTAAGAAAATAATCCCATTTACAATTGTGTCCAAAAGAAGAAAATGGGTAGGAATAAATTTAACCAACAAGATGGAAAGACCTGTGTATTAAAAACTTCAAGACATTAATAAACAAATTGAGGAAGACACAAATGCATGGAAAGAGATTCCATGCTGACTGCCTGGAAGAATTAATATTGTTGAAATGTCCATGTTACCCAAAGCAATCTATGGATTCAATGCAATCCCTAGCCACATTCCAATGACACACTTCACGGAAATAGAACAAACAGTCTTAAAATTTGTGAGCAAACACAAAAGACCCCGCATAGCCAAAGCGAACTTGACAAAGAACAAAGCCGGAGGCATCACGCTCCCTGATTTTGATCTATATTACAAAGCTACACTAATTAAAACAATATGGCATCAGCACAAAAACAGACACATCGGTCCATGGAACAGAATGGAGCCCAGAAATAAGCCCATGCATGTATGGTCAGTGAGTTTACAACCAAGGAGGCAAGAATATACACTGGGGAGAGGACAGTCTCTTTGATCCATGGTGCAGGGAAAACTGGACAGCCACAGGCTGTTATAAAACCGGACCACTCTCACACCATGCAAAAAGCCAACTAAAAATCAATTAAAGACTTGAATGTAACACCTGACACCATAAAACTCCTGACAGAAAACATGGTCGGTAGGCTCCTTGACATATTCTTGGCAATGATTGTTTTGAACATGACACCAAAAGGAAGGAAGGAAGGAGGGAGGGAGGGAGGAAGAAGGAGGGAAGGAAGGAGGAAGGAGGGAGGGAGGGAAGGAAGGGAGGGAGGGAAGGAAGGGAGGGAGGGAAGGGAGGGAGGGAGCAAGGAAGGAGGAAGGAAGGAAAGAGGGAGGAAGGAAGGAAGGAAGGAAGGAAGGAAGGAAAGACAAAGGAAGGAAGGAGAGAGGGATGGAGGGAGGAGGGAAGAAGGAAGGAAGGAGGAAGGAAGGAAGGAAGGAAGGAAGGAAGGAAAAAAGGAAGGAAGGAGGGAGGGATGGAGGGAGGGAGAAAGGGAAGGAAGAAGGGTGGGAGGGAAGGAGGGAGGGAGGAAGGAAGGAATGGAGGGAGGGAAGAAAGGAGGGAGAAAGGGAGGGAGGGAAGGAGGAAGGGAGGGAGGGAAGGAGGGAGGAAGGAAGGAGGGAGGGAGGAAGGGAGGGAGGGAGGGAGGGAAGGAGGGAGGGAGGAAGGAAGGAAGGGAGGGAGGAGGAAATGGAGGGAGGAGGAAAGGGAGTGAGGGAAGGAGGGAGGGAGGGAGAAAGGGAACGAGGAAGGGAGTGAGGGAAGGAGGGAAGGAAAGAGGGAGGGAGGGAGGGAGAAAGGGAAGGAGGAAGGGAGGAAGGAGGGAGGAAGGAAGGAGAGAGGGAGGGAGGGAGGAGGGAAGAAGGAAGGAAGGAGGAAGGAAGGAAGGAAGGAAGGAAGGAAGGAAGGAAGGAAGGAGGGAGGGAGGGAGAAAGGGAATGAGGAAGGGAGGGAGGTAACCCAAGGCTGAGGGTGTAGGAGAAATGGGTGAACTGTTTTATCTTGTTTCATTTTGTTCAAATAAATTGAATTTTTTTTTTTAATTTTTTTTTTTCAACGTTTTTTATTTATTTTTGGGACAGAGAGAGACAGAGCATGAACGGGGGAGGGGCAGAGAGAGAGGGAGACACAGAATCGGAAACAGGCTCCAGGCTCCGAGCCATCAGCCCGGAGCCTGACGCGGGCTCGAACTCACAGACCGCGAGATCGTGACCTGGCTGAAGTCGGACGCTTAACCGACTGCGCCACCCAGGCGCCCCAAATAAATTGAATTTTTAAAATAATACGACATGGAAACCGCTCCAGGTTGGCAGACGGCGTCCCTCTCGCCACTGCCTAAGCGTCCCTGGTGTGGGTTCACGTGCCCAAGGTGCCCTGTCTACAGGCATCCGCTTTGCCCCCAGTTGCCCGGCTTGTTGTGGTCACAATCAGGCTGTAAAACATCCCGTGGGTGGAACCCTGAATCCTGGCGCGGGGGAGCCAGCAGCGAGGGCCGAGAAGGTTCCGTGTCCACTTCCCTCGGGGGACAGGCCAGCTGGCCCTCCTCCAGCCGCACCTGCTCCCTTTCCCGGGGCTCTCTCTGTCCTGGGTCCTCGGGGGCTGAGCATCTTCTCACCTGTTCACAGGTACAGGGCTCTGCTCTTCTGGGAACACCCACCCACCTCCCCAGCTTTTCACATCCTGCTGCCCCCAACGTACAAGAGCTTTCCAGAAACACACCGGCGACAGTTACTGCGTATTAATCCTGCCTTCGTCAGACGTGTGGCGTTCCTCGTCAGTCCTTTCTATCTGTTGGTTTTGGCTTACAACGTTTTCGCCTTGCGCGCAGTTATGTTTCATACGTCAAATGTGTCTATGCTTTCTCTTCCAAATTCTGGGTTTCCTGTCTGGCTGAAATGACTGTGTACATCCTCCCGACTTTTCTTACTATATTTGGGTTTCATTCACTTCTATTTCCTCGACATACCTAACATTTATTTTGGCACAAGGCTTCAGCCCAGAGACCCGATGTCATATTCTCCCCCGGTCCCGCACCAAAGACAGGGCGTAACCTTTCTGTTTTCCACCGAAAGTACCAAATGATCGGCCAACGGCCTCTTTTCCCCACTTTCTCGCTGTTAATTGTGTGATCTCTGTGCGCGTGGGTGTGTCGGCTGGGGTCTAACTCAGGGCGCCCGCCCGCCTCATTGACAGACTATTTCCGAGGACAGCAGCGTCGCGGTAAGTTTTAAGCGTTTCTAAACAAATTTCCTTTCTTTGATTCCTTTTTTCTATTTTCAGAAAATTTCCCTATTCCTGAGCAGCTCTCCTTACAGGAAGTTTAAGAGAATTTTATCCCCCTTCATTTTTATACAGTAAAGCATCTAAGTCTCCGGTTCAATCACCGTTGGCTCCGAAATGCCACAAACCTTGATTAAAGCAAAAATGCTCAGAAAACACACTTCATTCTAGCAGTCGGGACCTCGTGCCAATTACTATGGGGGATTCTTTCTTTTTTAAAAGTTCATTTGTTTACTTTGAAAGAGAAAGAGAGCTGGGGGAGGGGAACAGGGAGGGGAAGAGAGAGGGGAACAGAGAGGGGAACAGAGAGAATCCCAAGCGGGCTCCATGCGATCAACACAGAGCCCAACACGGGGCTCGGTGTCACCTCGTGACCTGACCCGAAATCGAGTCGGACGCTTAACTGACTGAGCCACCCCGGTGTCCCCACGGGGCGTTCTTTTGACTATTAGATGCTGGTTCATTCACTGGCTCGACGAATCCAGTAAAAACTAACTATGCTTGGAGAAAATATTCCTCAACTCTTTACACATGTAGGTCAATACAGTCTGAGGTTTACAACACTTACCTAGACTGCTCTGTTTCCCGTGTTTGGTTTGTAACTGTGCGTTGGGGAATGAGCGTCTATTTATCCCGCTAAGATCTGTTTCAGGCTCTGCTGCCTCCAGGAAGCCCTCCCTGACCACATCAAGTCTCAGGCAAAGTTTACCAGGCTCCTACTCAATGCACACTTTGCACACTTTATAGATGTGATTCATGCTTCCCAAGAACCCCAACGAGGTCAGAAATAAGGACTCCCCCTTGAGAGACAGAAGCAGGGTGGCTCAAGGAGGACAAACAACCAGCCCGGGGCCACACAGCCAGATCCCGGATTCCTCCCACTGTTCATCTTGCCACAATGGAGTAAGGCCTCAGTAGCATTAGCTGATGCTTGAGGATGATGGATGGATGGATGGATGGATGGATGGATATAGAGAAGGCAATTCTGTCTGCAGCTACTGGAAACTTCTAAGCAGAGAAACACAAATCCACCACCGTTGGGAGCAGGAGCTAATTCTCCCCCAGTGGGACCAATACAACCATGCCGTGTGGAACTGGATGCCGCGTGCCTACCAAAGGCAACAGCCCCCACTGGTGCCATATTTAGGCCTCCATTTCCCACACGCTGTTTCCCGGCATTTGGGCAGTGGCCATCGGCAGTGCAGAGCCTGGGCTGTCCCACCGCCCTGCTGGCTTCCAGAAGCCTCTCCAGCCCCGGTGAATGCTTGCCTGGAGAGCAGGCCGCCGCACAGCCGTTGACTTCGCCCGGCACCCTCACCACAAACATGCGAGCGAGGGGCCGTTCTCCCTATTTCACAGATGGGGAAATAGAGGCTCAGCGGAGTCGGGGTGTCCCACGGTCCATGGAGGTTGACTCTGGCACTAGGTGAGCCCAGGTGACAGATGTGAGAGGACATCAGCAGGCCCGGGAGTCCACTGGGGCCAGGGGCTGACTTCGGGGACCAGCCCCAGGTGGCAGGGGAGGGTCTAGGCCAGGGGTGCCTACAGGGTCTGATCCACAGAGGGGGACCTCCTGAAACAAAGAGGCTAGGCCGAGGTCCAGCAGGGCCCTTCCTGTGCCGGGTGGACCCAGCTGACCTCATGGGCACATGGGGATGGCAAGGCCCGTCTCTTGGGGCTGATGAGACAACTCAGCGAGACCTTCAGCAGACAGGCCCCAGGCGGCCCAGTGCCTGGCACCCAACAGGCGAGAGACACACGACAGGTCTCACCTCCTTTTTCCCTCGAGGACCACCCCCTGGTGACACATTGGATCACCTACAGGCCACGTCAACACCCCTTTAAAATAAAGTAGCACTTCCCACGGGGGCTGTCATGCCTTATCTTTAAATTGGGTAGATCACAACGAAAGGAAACCTGACCATCAACCCCTCGCCTCAAAGATTCCACGGTATTAGCCTTTCTCAGCACATTTGATTCATCCTGTTTCTGCCGTGGGACTCACAGTCTGATTCTGGTGCCTTCCTTCATTCCAGATTTACATCTTTTTGAACCTGATTTATTCGGCTTTACAGGGGAGGGCCTGGGAGTTCAGTCCTTTGATGGTCTCTGGGGCAGAATTTGTCCACTTCTAGAAGGAGCTGTGCACAGTAGGTCTATGGGAGGCACTGCCACGGCCACCAGACGGCCCCTGTGCATCCCTTCTCAGCACTGGTCTCTCACAGCCCCTGGCAGTCGGGTCTCAGCCGGACCAGAGTAAGGAGGTGGCAAATCGTGACAGAAACATCATGGGTTCGGGGCCCAGGGCGAAACGAAAATGCCGACCCCTTGTTCAGAACTCACTCAGGGTCTCAAGATGGTTAACGGGACATCATTGAGCAAGCACTGACCCCTGCGGAGTGCGGGGCCCAGGTCGCCAGCCCCGGGGCCAGCGGTCAGGTGGACGTGGGCTCAAATCCCAACAGGGCCACTTATTAACTGAATGATGCCAGCAGTTTCTGACCCCCCACCCCGAGTCTGGCTTCCCAGTTTATAAAACGAAGGGTACAGAAGGGTTCTGGAACGGATACCATCAAAGGAGCCGGGCATCACCCAGCAGACACCGAACACATCTCCGCGCCTTCTGCTCTGCGCCCCAGCAAGGTCGGGGGGCTGGAGAAGCGCTGAGCCGAGTGCCAAGTCCGCCTGAAAACGGTCTAGGTCCTTCCAGCAAAGGTATGTGGGTTTGAGTCATGTTCAAGGACGAACGCCCGAGCACGCGTTTCAATGGCACGTGCAGATAGAAAGAGCCTCAAGCAGGAGCCAGGAGCCCCCACGTGGCATTGCCAGCCCCCTCCTGGTGGCTGAGCCGCAGGCCGACCTTAGGCTGTGCCCTGACAGATGCACTGGAATGCCGCCCACCCTCACCCCTGCACCTGCAGAGCAGTGAGACCACCTAGCAGGGCCCGGGGTGCGGCCTGGAGGCTTCGAGGCCAGAGGTAGAGACACAGCATATCCCCAAGTCCTCCCGCTGCCCGGCCTGGGGACAGGTCCCCCCGGCAGAGTCAGACGGGGGGCGGCTGGCAAAGGGAGGTCTTTCTCTTCAGGGCCCCAGAAGGCGCCAGGGGCCTCAGAACCACCTCCTTCCGATGCCTCCAGCCCGTGGTTCTCAGAGAAGTTTAAAAAGAGAAACACTGCAACAGGGATCCGGGAGCCAGGGAGAGTCCCAGGCACCGCATGTGAACATCCATTCTGGGCCTGGGCTGGGCCTGGGGTCGCCACCACGGAACACAGGTCATTTCTATCTGTATCTGTACCTCCCTCCACCCCCACGTCCCTCCCCCACGGTGCCTGCCTCCGCAGTGCTCGTCCGCCTCCGTCTGTCCCTGTAACTCAGTCTGCGCTTGCCGCCACCTGCCAAGGTTCAGGCAGGGACAGGTGCATCTACGTGTCACGCACCCCGCACTGCACCCGCCCGCAGCCGCCGCCATGTCCCCCTGCCCCCATCATACGCCCCCCCCTCCCCCGGCTTTCTCCATGTCCCCCCCGCCCCCACCATACCCCTGCCCCCCCCCACTCCCACTGTACTCCTGCCCCCTACCGTCTCCATGTACCCCCGCCCCCACCGTACTGCTACCCCACCCCCACAGCTCCCTCCACCCCCACTACGCGCCCCGCCCCCACCGTACCCCTGCCCTCTTCCCCACCCCGTCTCCACGTCCCCCCGCCCCCACCGTACCCCTGCCCTCTTCCCTCCCCCTCGTCTCCACGTCTCCCCGTCCCCACCGTACACCTGCCCCCAACCGCCTCTATGTCCATCTCTCCCGCATGTGGTTGGGCTGAGGTACCTGCACTGACTAGATTTGAGTCAGGTTCCCGCTGATTTGATATTTCCAGGAGATAATAAATTTTGTACAAAAAAACCCTATCACCTCATTTCTACATAGATGGTCTTGCCACTCTGTGTAAACGGCCAGGAACCCCACGGCCACCTATACGGGTGGTAACCCGAATGGGCAGTGTTTTTCCCATTCTGCGTTTGGATTTTCCCTCTACGAATTAATAACTTTCCCACTGGGGCTTCTGAAAACATGACACACACACCACATGTCATACATACTATTTTGCTGTTACTTTTGATCTCCCAGCCCCTCTGAAGAGCTCGGGCTCCTACAGAGACGCGTGCCTGTGATCCAAAGGACAGGATGCACTGGTGCCTGGACCCCTTTGGCTGGGCTGTGAACCGGGGAAGAGGGCGGTGCCTGCCCAGTAAAGGCTCTGAGAGGCGAAGGAGCCGCCAGATTCTTCCAAACAACGAGGCGGCATTGAAATAGGTCACACTTGCCACAGGTCACCGACCCCCTCGTGGTCTTACAATATTCTTTTCTCCCCCAGCTGCTGAGGCCTCAGGGAAGCGTATCCACGGGCACGCCTCGGAGGGAAAGGCCGGCCGCTGTCTCCTGCCAGCGGTGGCTGAGTGCAAAGGTCATACGGAGCCCGAGAGAACAGGACCCCACTTTCGATTCCAGCTGTGCCTCTCCCAGCCCCGTGGCCTTGGGCACGCGGCCTCCGCTCTCGGTGCGTCACAAGGACTCCTGGTCCTGAAGCGGTCACGGGCCAGAGGAGAGACAGGCTGTAGGTGGCAGTCGTGGGGAGGGGCGAGGTGACCGTGGGGGCCGGGAAAGGACAGCAGCAGGATGGGTCCTTGTAATAAACAGCCGCGGCCTTTCTGGTCACACTCCTGAATATCCCCGTCCCCGCCCTGTGATGGCCTTCCTTCGCACCCACACAAACTATCCCTCTGAGAACAGAGGTCGCAGCCCAGGGTTCAGAGCGATCAGCCCCCACGGGGCCCACCGCAACCACGGAATCCTGGTCCCCACCTGGGAGAAGTCGATCCCAGACAGAGGCGTTGGGTACCGTTGCCGAGCCCCGCGAGGCCTGGCTTCGGCCCCCCAAAACTTTTTCCCTGGTAAGACTCCCTGGTTCGAGCTGCACACACGTCGTGTGTTTTGATGGACACGCAGAGCTCAAGGGCCAGAGAGAGCCTAGAGGCCGTCCCCTCACTTCTGATGGCTCTGCCTGTGAGATGGGACCACGAGGGACGGAGCGAGGACATGCTCAGTGACTTGGGCCACACATCCGTCTTGGGTCCACAACTGGGAATCTGATTTCAGGCTCCTCAGGCACCGTGCTCGCTGCTGGGGCCCACGCCTCCTTCCGGGGAGATCAGGGGTGACTGTTCCCACAGTGTAATTACAGTGGAAATTAAGAAAATCACTAACCCTGCTGTCAGGTGCATAATTAATTTGAGAAACTTAATTGTGTCTTAGCGGGGGAGGCTCTCCCTGGTCGGGACGTATGTTAAGTGAGAGGAAGAAGGGAAGATACGCTTCCCGATTCCTTCCGTCTCTAGGCACCGGGATGTTGTAAGAAGGGTCTTTGTCCCCCACTCTAGGTGGGTGTGGAGAACGCTCCTGCCCTGGGTGCATTCTTGGGGCAGCAAAGCGGCTCATTTTCAGCCTGGCCACCAGGGCCAGCCCGGTGCCTTCACCACGCAGCATGCCGCCTGCAAACCTCGCTCCCTGGGTGCTCTCAGCGTCGCCTCCTTCAGCAGACAGGGCTACCAGCTTGGAGGGAACCAGATGGTCACAAATGACCATCACGTCGTCGCGGAGGCGTTGCTCCTTTTATCCCCCAGGAAAGACTAAGACCAGGACGATGAAGGGGAACAGTAACTAAGGAATCAGGACGGAGCCCGGCAAAGGTGCCCCGTGCCGTGTCGGGCCCATGAGGCGTCAGGGTCAGGCTGCGGGAACCCTGGTGGGGACACTGCGTGAGACCAGGTGGCACCTGCGAAGTCTGGAGCAGTGGGTGGTCCGGAGGGAAGGACCCCCACGGTCTCCTGGAGGAGGCGGGGCTCCCTGCTGAGTGCACGGGGAAGAGGGTGGGCTCTAGACTAAGCTGACCGAGTTCAGGGCAAGACCAAAGCCCCAGGCCAACGGCACGAGTGGGGCCAGATGGGCCCTGAGGGTTTGCTGTAGGGTTTCCTTCCGCCCAGGCTGCCCCAGGTCACTTCTGCCCCAGCCTCAACAGAGGCCCTTAGTGGTACGTGGGAGGTGGTGGGGTCCTCCCCCCTCTTCTCCATCGCTGCCCCCCATCACCTGGGTCTTTCCTGAGTTACCTACTGAGACAAGCAAGGATTCCTGCGTGGCCCGGATGTCCTTCCTTTCTAGGGATTCCCCCGGACGTGCCTCCCACCAGTCCAAGGCGGGGTCCCCAGAAGAGGACGAGGAGGGAGTGGGAAGCTTCCTTGCAAGGTGATCCCAGAAGGCCTCTGCAGAAAAGCAGGGAGGTGGGGTGCGGGCAAGAGTGGTCAGGAGGAGTCAGGGCTGCATCCAAGGGGCTCGGCCCTGCGGGGTCCCTGAGGTGACACAGCGCCCCCAGAGGCTGGGGCAGGGAGGCCTCTCAGGCCTCACCCCGGCACCCAGGTTGCCATGCTGTACTCCAGGGATGCCGCAGGGCAAGGCCCGGGGTCTGAGCGCGTCCCCGCTCCCAGCTCCTGCGGCTGCTCTGAGTTGATCAAGGCGGGGAGCGCGATGTGAACTCAGGCCCCGCTGCGTCCCAGACACCACACTCTGTCCACGTTACGGCATTTCCTGCCCACGGTGACCGTGGAGGCCACTCTCCTCCTTTTCGAGACGAGGGAAGGAGGCTCAGAAACCAGCCGGGCAGCCGGCGCTCTGTGCACCACCGCCCCCCTCAGGCCCGGGTCCCCTGGGGGCAAGGCTCCGTCCCGGCCACCGGCCACCGGCCACCGTTAGGTGGGAAGAGAGGCATGTCCCCCGCAGCTCCGTCTGCTGGCAGGGGAGGGGTGGGACCGCTGCTCCGTGGCCCCCAATTTCATCGGGAAGCGCAAGCACGTCCGCGGCACTGACTCACAGAGCCCGGCAGGGGACAGGACACCTGGTCGGCATGGGAGAGCTGGCAGGGAGCCCCCGGCCTCCACGTCCGTGACCCCAGACACATGCACCTGCCCCCACCCAGCGGAAGTGCAGCCATCTGAAGTGGGGACAGAGGGGCCCGAACCGCAGCCGGGTGGAACCACGGAAGATGAAGCCCAGCGGAAAATCCCTCCTTAAAACTGCCCCTCCCCTGCGCACTCACCTGCCCTTTTCGCAAAGTCCCTGGCGGCCCTCGTTTCTGCATTTCACAGCAAGACATTTTCCGGGAAGAACGTGGGATGGGGTCTTGGACCCGGCTGCCCCACTAGGCCATGACCTGGGCAAGTCGCTTCCTCAGTTTCCCCATCTGTGCAGGGGGGTCAAGGAAGCTCCCCAGTGAGGGCCCAGCACAGAGCAGGTGCTCACATATGGCGGAGACGATGATCACCACCAGTGGAGAAATCCCAGCTACGGGGTTCTTTGGAGCTAGGACTTTTACGACCCTTGGCTGGGACCCAGCCAGGCGATGGGTCTCCGAGGGGTCGGAGCTGCTGAGGACACAGGACGGCCTTGTCCTTCACTCGGGGTGTTGCCCGGGCAAAGGTCGGAGCCTGGTGAGCCTCTGTCTCCTCGTCTGACAGTAATAGCTACCCCAGAGGGCCGTGGGAAGGGCTCGGGCCTGGTGCAAGGCACACAGCGGGCCTTCCTTCATTGCCTTATCTCCATTCCTTAACGTACCCACAGACCAAAGGAAAAGGGCACGGGTGGAGACGGTGGGGGAGGGGGAAGACAGTGGGGTGTGGGGCCTTCAAGCCCGAGGCCTCTGCCACTGAAACCAGCCATACAGCCCTCCTATCTCTCTTCACCACTCTGACCCTCAGTGTCTTCTTCTGCAGAATGGCCAATATCCACTCACAGCATTGCTGTTTAGAGTAAACCAGGTCCCACATAGGACGATAAGCACCCCAGCCCGGTTTCATTTTGCCCTCCTGCTGTGTGCAGATGCCGTACAAACCACACTGTAATTTTGCCCTCCTACTGTGTGCAGCCGTCGTACAAACCACACTGTAATTTTGCCCTCCTACTGTGTGCAGGCGTCGTACAAACCACACTGTAGAGCCCGGCGTAGTGTGGAGAGGCAGCTCCGGCCCCCCCGATGGAGCCGAGCTGTGTCCCCACCCCTGGTCAGCAGGTGCGGCTCCCCAGTGGCCCCTTCCACTCACACCTCGCTCCCTTCTGGAGCTGCGGCCTCTTCAAACGTGGCCCATGAATAATGGATCCCTGTTACAAATTTAGAAAACGTCCTTGCGCCCCACAACTTGGCCTTTTTCTTTATTTTTATCATGCTGGTTTATGAGAAAACTAATCCCCTGAAAACACATTTTGCCCTCAACCGATTTCCTGACAACTGAATTCAAGTTGCTAATTTTACAGCTTCCATGCAGAGTATCACTGGCTCGTTGCCCTGAGTGGGGGGTTCAGGGAAGGGGTTGAGGGCCCCAGGAGCTTTCCAGAAAATTCCAGTGCCTGGGGGTCGGGTGGTGTGATGGGAAGAGGCCTTGGAGTCAGACCCAGGTGGGGACCCTCCCTCCCCTGCTCCCCGGCAGCCCAGGCCCTTGTCTCCTTCTCTTCAGGTCCTTCATCCGAGCAACAGGGTGGACATTCTCGGCAGCACCCTGGAGAGTTCCGTGACATGAGCATACACAGAGGAGTAGCGATGTCAGCACAAAGTGGACCCCGTTGCTTCTGCCCCCCCTTCTCTTCCTGCAATGACAACGGAAAGGCACCAGAGGAACCTTCCAGAACACTCTCCGGAAAGCTCCAAATTCCCTCCCCTGTCCACTCACTCTGGGACTTCGGCTCTGACCATACCCCACAAGCCCCTCGGAGTCTGGGCCCTCTCCCTCTGTGGCCGCACCTGACGCCTCCCTCCATCCGCGGGTCCCTGTTTCCTCCCTCACTCATGCAATGTCCCCGACACCTGGTGCGGCCGGGCCCAGGCAGGTGCTAAGGACACAGAAAAGGACAGACATGAAACGCGCGGTGAACAAGAAGGTGCCCAGAAAGTCGCAAAGCCCTGAGCCAGAAGGGCACCAACCAGCCCCCGTGGCTCCTCTCTCCCACCTCAAGCCCCACCCCCACTGACCCTTCTTTAACGTAGGCCCTAGCCCGGCTCTTGTCCTGGCTGAGCACGAGGTTACACGGGTCCACGGCGCTCTGCAAGGTCAGGTGCTCTGGGTCAGTTCCCCACCCCCACTCCCCACCCGCGGACGGCCATCCACCTAGGCTCCCAGATTCTCCAGAACTAAGCCTGGCCTCTTGCCTCACCACGAGGGGCCCCACTGGAGAGCTCGTGGCCAGTGCTCAGGGCCGCTCCTGGCCTGGATGCTTTCCCCGGGGCAGCCCAGCAAATCGGGGCAGCGCCCAGTTCAGAACCCTGGACCTCACAACAGCCGTCTGGGTGAGGGTGGCTGTTCCCATTTAACGGATGAGGAAACTGAGGCCCAGAGAAAGTGGGAGAGCTGCCAAAGCGCCCATTTTAGAGATGACAAAACTGAGTCTCGGGGAAGTGAGACATGGGGTCATATCGTTGCTCTCTACTCGAAGCTGGTCCCGAGAAGCTTTGGGGCCTGGATCGAAGCAAGTCTGAGGAGAGTCCCAGCAGGCTCTGCCTGGTCCAGAGCCTCATCCGGGGCAAGCAAGGTCATGGTGCTGAGGCTGGGCTTCCGATGCAAGAGCCCACGGTCTCCACACCAGCCTCCATTTCAAGATCGATGGGTCTGGCTCTGTCTCTTTCCTCACCCCTTCCTGCCCAGCCCAGCCCAGCCCGGCACAGCCCAAGAGCCCAGCAGCAAACCCTGTATTAACCACTGCTCTCCTCTACCTGCCTCTGAGCAAACCCAAACCCGGGGACCCGGGCTGCATTCAGCGGCACCCACAAAGCACAGTTGGCCTTCACCTCAACATGAAAGGGGATGAGCTGGACCCCAGAGCCCCGGGCCCAAGGCCTCCACGCCGTGCTGCCGAAGTAGGTCCCTTCAGTCGGCCAATGCACTCAGATAGATGCAGCCTAAGGAAACCGTCCCGAAAAGAACAGCGAGGCCCGTGGTGCGAAGCTGTCCATTGCTATGCATCGAACACTTGTGTCCCCTCAAGTTCACACGCTGTAACCCTGACCCCCGGGGTGACTGAAGGTTACGAGGTGGGGCCTTTGGGAGGTGATAGGGTTAGAGGAGAGCACGAGGGTGGGACCCCTCACTGGCATCGGTGGCCTTACATGAAGAGACACCGGAAAGCTTGCTTCCCCTTCCCCTCTCTTGGCCACGTGAGCACACGGCCAGGGGGTGGCCGTCTGCAAGCCAGGAGGAGGGCCCTCACCAGAACCCACCGGACGGCACCGTGACCTTGGACGGCACCGTGACCTTGGACGGCACCCTGACCTTGGACGGCACCCTGACCTTGGACGTCCAGCCCCCAGAACAGTGAGTAAAGAACTGCCCGTCGCTTTAGCCTCCGGTCTGTGTCGTTCTGACAGCCGCTGACACTAAGGGCTCACCGTAGGATAGTCGAAAGGAGCAAGAAAATGGAAACAACCCCAATGTGAAACATCGGGACGGGGAACTAGCTGGGCAGGTTCACGGGACGGGCCGCTCCGAGTGGGGTCGGGGAGGCCTGTCATCGCAGAAAGCAGAGCCACTAAAGAAAAAGGATCGAAAGTCCAGCTGGATGGCGGAGGATCCCAGCTACAGAAATAACTCATGCGCACACCTGTGCATGGGGACACAGACGTACGCATGTTGGTGGGGACCGGAGGTAAACACGTGGGAATGCACGTTACGCTTTTTGGAGGGTACTATTTAAATTGCACACAAGGGGCATGTGTCACGATGAAAAGGATAAAAAAAGAAGTTTTTTTTTTTTAAAGAAGCTGCTTGGCCAGACTCACCCGACAGGGCAGTAATGTCTTCTGTGCTTGTGTCCACTCCCCAAACACTGTCCGTGTGCGCCCCACCCACCTGCCTGGGAAGGCTCTCTCCGGGAGCACACGACACCCCCCCAAGTGCAGCTCAGGGCCCCTCCTCAGGCCTGGAGTGCAGGGAGGGGCTCATCAGGCCACCTTATCAGAGCTTTATCCTGTCTCACCGCTTTATCTTCCAGCTGGAGAACCTTCCAGGTACTTTTTCGGCCATTTCCTTCAGGCGTACTTGGGAGGGACCAGCCTCCCTGGGTTAGAGGCAAGGAAGGACTCCGGAGTTACGGTTTTACACACCCAGAGGCACCCGGGGCAGGGCTAGCAGAAAGCAGGGCCCGGGGCCCCCTCCCGGGCCCCCCTCTGACAGCCCGATTCCCTGCCATGTGCAGCTGTTTCCACGGAGGCCAGAAGGCTAAGGGAGGCAGGGGACCCCACGCTCGCCATAGGTGGCCCGGAGCGCCACGCTCAAGAAGTCCTGGGTGGTCCCCGCTCTGGGCCTGCCCACCACGAAGGAGCTGCCCCTGACCTTCGGGAACCCCGAGCCAGCCCTGCCTCCCCAGGTCACCCCGCCCTCACGGGCAAACAGGATAATGGCAATAGGGTCGCCTGAAACGGGGGTTGTGAGAGCCGATGTGTGCTGTGTAGAAGGGAGGGAGCATGCGGCCTGCGGGCTTAATAAATGTTTAACAGATGCCGGCTCTTACTGTCATCCCCCTCCTTTTACAGATGCGAGCATGGAGGCTCAGAGAGGGTGTGATGTGCCCACGGTCACACAGCATCGGGAAGAGTCCAACGCAGATGGATCTTAATCAGGGTGGTCCCTCTGCATTATCCAGCCGGCGAGCATGCAATGAGCACCTGCTGTATGCCATCCCCTGTGCTGTGGTATCTGGGATGCCAGCGTGAGAAGTATAGCTGTGGCACCTGCCCTCGGGGTGGGGGTGGGGCGTGCTCGCTTAGGGACCTGGGCGTGGCCACAGTGCAGGAAGCTCTGTGACCCCGTGCAGAACTGCCATGAGAGCAGAGGTGAGGGTGCCCCACCCCAACACAGCTTCAGGGCCCCCCGGGGCCACAGAGAGCCTCTGGGGAATGCAGTATCTACACAGAAGACTGGAGCATGAGTACAAGTTACTCAAGTAAGAGGATGCAGGGAACAGCATGTGCCAAAGCCTGGAAGGGAAGGCAAGTGCCGTGTGCTCAGAGGATTTCAAGGAGGTTCAGAGTGGGGAGAACTCAGAATTGGGGGGGAGAGAGGAAGGAAACGGCTAGTGAGCTTGCAGGGAGGGATCTGGTTTATACCCCCAGGAGGGCCAAGGGAAACCAGTGAGAGCGTTCCGGGTCAGAACAGCAGCATGGTCAGGACGGACTGAAGAGGCAGGATGGGCAGCGGGGACGCTGGTGAGAACAAGGCCAGCAACCTGTCCCCATGTCACTGGATCCCCTGACCGAGGCGGGGCGCACTGGGTACGGAAGGAAGCCAGGCTCCGAGCCGGGTTCTCCCAGCTGCCGTGGCCTCTGAGGCTGGTCCCCCCAACCGTGGCGATCCTGAGCCACCAACACAGCCCGTTTAAAAGCCCAACGTGGGGAGTGTTCCTGTGAGCGAGCTCCGTGGCCCCCTTGGGGGGCAGCCCTGGGCTCTGCCGGTCCCACAAGGAGAGCTGAGAGAAGCCTCACGCCTACATGGGGCTGGCTCTGCCATGCTGACCAGAGGGACGCATTCTTGGGGCCCCACCCGGCCCCGAGCAGAGTCTGGGTCCCCACGCAGTCAGGAGGCAAAGAGTCCACGAAGAGAAGAGCCCAGAAGGAAAATCAATAACCCAGTGTGGAGGCCCCCGGATCTTCCTGCAGAGTTCACTGCTGGAGGGCAGCCCTTCCCGGCCATAGCTCACCGCTCCCCTCCACTTGAAACCCCTCGCAACACTGCCTGTACCGTCGACTCACCCAGCAGCCGGCCCTTCCCAGAGCCCCAGAACCCCTTCCCGAGCACCCCGAAAACAGGAACCATTAACTCACAAGCGTTTGCCTGATGAAGAAGGTGCTTGACTGGGGTTTGAGCAGGCATTTGTGTTTCCCAGAACACTTATGTCTGGGACATCGGAAATGGAGGGGTCACGGGCGCCGGGGTGGGGGTGGGGGGGCTCAGTGGGTTAAGCATCTGACTTGGGCTCAGGTCACCATCTCACATCGCAATTGGTTAGTTCTAGCCCCGCATCAGGCTCTGTGTTGACAGCTCGGAGCCTGGAGCCTGCTTTGGATTCTGTCTCCCTCTCTCTCTACCCCTCCCTCGCTCTCTCTCTCTCTCAAAAAATAAACATAAAAAGAAAGGAATGGAGGGTTCCCCCAAATTCTGTGCATTTATTTTTAATTCAGAGACCTAGATTTTCATACACAGACGGCATTTTCAAACCTGAAATAACACACTTCCTATTGCCTTGTTGGCCTGGAATACCGGCTGGGGATCATCTAAAGCACCAACATCGGGGCATCTGGGTGGCCTAGTCATTTAAACATCCAATCCTTGACTTAGTCTCAGGTCATGATCTTACGGTTCGTGGGTTCAAGCCCCGAGTCAGGTTCTGCACACTGACAGTACAGAGCCTGCTTGGGATTCTCTCTCCCTCTCTCTCTGCCCTCCCCTGCTTCCTCTATATATCTCTCTCAAAATAGATAAACAATAAAAAACTAAAGAAAAGAAAAGAAGTTAAAAAATAAAAATAAAACACCAGCATCAACCACAGGACATCTCTGTGATCCAGGAGGCCAGCGACACATTGTGTGGATTATTTATCACCAAGGGGAAGGTGCTGTTTTGAGAAAGGATTCAACACACTTTTGAGACATTTCAAACCCATAACACTGCCTGGACAGCAGCAATGCTCACCTGCCAAGCCCCCCTGGAGGCGAGGCGGGGAGCAGTTAGTGGTTTCGAGAAGGCAATTGGGATTCTGCAGGCAGAAGTCATGAAGTCCATGGAGGGTGGCAGCGTGAGGGCGCAGGGAATTCAGGGAGGCGCTCAGAGGTGACTCCGGGCAACCCGCCCGGGCCGCCCTCCCCGACAGCTGCAGGAGAGAGTCAGGAACAGAGAGGGATCCAGAAAAAGCGCTCCCGGCTCCAACGTTTCAGGAGGCGGGGGCTCCCTCTCACTGTCTGCGCTTATCTGGTTCGCATCCGTGTGTCCAGCTGGACCGTCAGTCCCGGGAGGTGCCCCCAGCCCCGGATGGCAGCCAGTGTGCCTGACATGCTTGCTGAAGGGACCAGTAAAAAGTGTAGGAGCACTGAAAGGAGCCACATCAGAGGACACAAGGCGGGCTGATCCGCACAGGAAGCTTTCGGCATTGAATTCTGTGCTCATTTATGAAGCAGCTTTATAAACAAATGTGATATTGTGATTTATGTTAAAAAAGGATGGACATTTGGGTTTTGTCCCATTTCTGGCACAGAGCTCCAAAATCCCCAGAAATCCCTGAAGTGTCTTTTGTTATGTTAATGAGGCGACCCTGGGAAAGCGCCCCCCCCACCCCGGGGTCACGGAAGGGGGGGGCCAGTGGAGTCGACTAGGTGAGCCGAGCCTCGGTTTCCTCATCTGTAAAGGAAGGAGCCATTCCTGTCCTGGTGAGTCGCAGGGGCTCACCCGTGGGGACCGAGGCCGGGAAGTCTGGCAAAGTGCTGTGTAGAGGAAGGGGTTTCTGGGAACACTGGGTGGAGGGTCTCCAGGGGGCAAGGAATGTAACCTGAGTAGGGCTGGGGGTCCATGCAGGCGGGGGGGGGGGGGGGGGCTTCTACACCATAGGGGGCAGGGCGGGGCACAAAGCAGGACCCAGGAGGACACCTGCTCCTTCTTCTGGCCCGATTCCTCAAACTATGAGGCCGAAGCTGGCCGCGGGCCCCACTCAGGACCCCATGACCCACTTCGGATCCCTGCCTTTGCCAGCGGTGGGAGCCCTCTCAAAGACCACAGAGCTGTGGTACCACTGAGGGTCCTGGTGAGCTCTGGGGACCGCAGACACTCCCTGGGGGACGGCAAACCGGACTCTCAGCTGCAGAGGGCGGCCGGCCCACACACGGCCCCCCCCCCCCCGGCCCCTCCTGCGTCGGTGGCCAATCACCACACCATGGGCTGAGGGGACCGTCTTGATCTCAGAACACAGAGTCCAAGAACCGGAAGATCTGAATCATCTTAAATGCCAGACCCGCGGACTGTCCTTGCGCTAAACCGCCAGAGGCAGCCACGGGAAGGAAGCACTCCGCTTGCTGATGAGAGAGCCGCCCTGCCCTGGATTTCTTTCTCCTTTGTCCCTGGCTGAATCGGGCTGTGCCTGATGTCTACAAAGAGAAATTTTAATAGAATCGCGGCAAGCCTGGGAAATAATACCTTTCGCTATGACCCCTAATTAAGGTGCGGAGAGCCCACGGCCCAACCCCGGTGCTGTAGCTGCTGGGGCTTAATTGAGAGAAAGAGACACAAAGAGGCGGATGGCCAGGCCACGTGCACGCCTGGGGGTGGTGCTGAGCCCCCTCCCAGGTGGCCCCGGGCACCGGTCCTGCTCGCCGTGGGAGTCCAGAGGAAGCCTGCATTAGCACGCAGTGTCCCTGCGGGCCGGTAATCCCCGGCAGCGGGCAGCCCAGCGGCCGGCTGACTACAGCTTGGTGTTCCCGGCACAGGCAACGAGAGAGAACGTTAACAGCTTCGTTTCCATAGTTCTCCGTGCAATTTAGAGCGTATCCAGCAAGCACCACTCGGGCGCTGATGCTGGAGGGGATTCTCAGGGCAGCCTGGACTGGGGGGTGGTGGGGACGGGCAGGGGTCCCAGGCTCCAGACTGTGCCCTGTGGCTCCCCGCTGTGGGTCCCGGCGAGGCCCCGCCCCTTCCCCCGTGAGGTGGGGACAGCTGGGCCCACAGCTGAAGGTCTTTCTGGTGACTGAGGGAGCACCGGAACACAGGGGAGAGGCCAGCCACGAAGAGAGAGCCTCAAGCTGTTCTCCAGAGAAGCTTCTGCGGCTGCTGCAGGGAGAGGTGGTGCGGGGACCAGGGGTGGGGCACGGCCGGGCTCACGGAGGGGCTTTGTGCCCTCCAGGCTGGCCCTCGGGGAAGCGGGAGACTGGGGTGTGCTGGGTACCTGCCACCCAGCCCCTTCCTTTGGGGTTTGTAGCGGGTTACATAGTGACCCTCTGAAGGGCGTGTCCACGTCCGAATCCCGGGAAGCTACGAGTGCAAACTATCTGGGGAAAAGGTCTTGGCAGACGGAAGTGAAGCGTCTGCAGACAAGAGCATCCCGCATCGTCCGTGGGCCTCGGATCCCGAGACAAGTGTCCTTGTAAGAGACAAAAGAGGGGACACCGGCAGACACGGGGAGAAGGCCGTGCGACGGCAGAGCAGCGACAGAGGGCCAGGGGAGCAAGGCCAGGGGCGCCTGGGGCCCCGGAAGCTGCAAGAAACCAGGAAGGAGCCCTGCTGGGGCCTCAGGAGGGGGCGTGGCCTGAAACCCCTCGATTTCTGACTTCTGGCCTCCAGACTGGGACACACGGAATGAGCTGTTTTAAGCCCCCCAGTTTGTGCTAACGTTTAGGGCAGCCCCAGGCCGGGGACACAGGGCTCAAGTCGGCGGGAGCTTCTGGCTGGGCCGGGAGGGACAGAGGGTGAAGTGGCAGAGCTGAAGCCCGGCCCCAGTGCCACTGTGACAGAGAAGCAGAGGGGGCAGCCTCCCGGCCCTGGACGGGGCCGACGCAGGCGCTCCAAAGCCTCGTGGCTCCCTGGAGACCGAGGCCGGAGGCAGCCTGTGGAGGGGTGGGGGTGCTGAGCGCCAGGAAACACCGTGGGGGTGCATGCAGGTGTCAGGCAGGCCTCTCAGAGGAGCCTGTGCCCACAGGGAGGGGGAGAGGGGGGCGAGGGGGAGAGGGGAGACAGGTCCAGCCCAGGGACCCAAGCTCGCCCCGCAGGACTTTCCACTCTTGGGGTTCAGGAGCACGCCTGACGTCCCATAACGAACCTCATCTTGCTTCAGCCAACCTGTGGCAGCTCCCGTGTTGAAACCTGCAGAGTTGCAAACTAGGACACCAGCCCGGCTGCGTGATTCACACTGGGCTCTGCGTGCTCCCCAACGCTTCCCAGCCGCGCGCAGGAGAGAGAGACGGGAGGGGTGCGGGTCGGGAAGGCGTCATTCTGGTGTGGCCAGGACCTCAGGGCGGGGGTGGGTCTGCCTGCCTCCCGACCCCCGGTCCTCGGCATTCTAGGCGTCCGTCCTGCTTGTCACGTGATTCCACGTGGTCCCTCCCCTGGGGCCCCCGTGCCAGGACAGGCAAGGCCACTCGGGGCTCCTTCCCCCCTCGCTCCGCAGGGATGAGCACCCACGAGCCCAGGGCTCTCTCTCACACCCTCCCCTCCTTGGCCCAGATCTCAGTGCCCCTTAGCTGAACCGCTGCCCCCTCCCTGAGCCCCTGATGCCCACACCCTTCCACCCCGCCAGCTGGGGCTGCCCACCTGACCACCCCTGTGCTCCCAGCTCGAACAGTCTCCCTCCACACCAGGATCAACTCCAGCTCCCTAGCCTGGAATGCAGGTCTCTCCTAACATGACCCGAACCTGACTTTCAGGCCTCAGCTCCTACCCAAACAACAGACCGACAGCCTCAACACCCACTGGCCCCATATTCCTAGCCTCCGCGTCCTTGCCCACGTTTTGGCTCCTGTCTCCAAAGACCGTAGTTTCTGTGTTGACCCGGAGAACTCCTACACATCCTCCAAAACCCTTCTCGAATGTCGCTTCCTCCACGCGGCTCTCTCTGAGGCTCCCTAGCACGTGAGCCCAGACAATAGCCATTGTTATTCCATCTGTCCTACATCTTACCATCAAGCACAGCGACACTGCATGATTTCTCAACATCCCCTCAGTAGGCTGTGGACCCCTGGGGAGCAGAGGGTAAGTCTCTTGCCCGTGTCAGGGTTTCCAGGCCTCAGAGGCCCTGGAATGTGGGAGGAGCCCCAAAAGTGTCGTCTGAACTAAATGAAATTACTCCGTGTGCTCCTGCCCACACGGATAACTGTGTTTTGTTATCCCCGGGCTGGCTCTGAATTAGCTAATATAATCACTGCCTCAGCCGCCAACCCCCAGGACTCCGGGAAAGCAGCCGGGGGAGGAAGAGAAGACAAGGCCCAAAGCCCACAGCCTGGGTCCGGCACACCTTTCCCGGGAAGGTCTGTGCCCAGGGCGGAGCACTGGTTTGGGGGGCACCTCCCTGCCCACCGCCCCCCTCCCCCCGAATCTGCTTCACCCCTGGTGGTAGTTTACCAGCTGCCCCTCCACTAACCCCCCCTGCCCAGGCACCGTGTGATAGGCTTACACGGCCAAGGCGATGGGTGTCTTTTACCCGACGTGATGCAGATCAGACCCAGTCCCCAAGGATATCAAACACTGGGTTCCAAGCAAGCCGACCCATGTCTGAGACGCCCTCACAGAGGCAGGGTGCCGGCTGGACTGCCAGGAGGGTGGTACGGCGCTCACCACATGACGTGACTGCGACCCTGCGACCCTGCGACCCTGTAAGCCACTTGCAGGCGGCCCTGTCCCAGCTCCCACGAAGGTGCACTGTGCAAATTCTCAGCGGACCAACGCCATGGCTTCCCGACAATGACGGGGTTGTGGGGGCCAATGGGGAGCGGGTGTCACTGTCCCACAGCCTCACTGTCCGCCCTCAAACCTGGATCGGGGGCCTGGCACCGGGGGACGGTCTTGGCTCACTGGCCCACCGCAGGAGGAGGCTGAGTTTCCAGAAGTGGAGAGTCCAGGGAGGAGGGTTCAGAGAGGAGGGTCCAGGGAGGGTCCAGGGGAGGGTCTGGGGGTGGGGATCCAGGTCGGGGGACCCAGGGAGGATCCAGGGGAGGGTCCAGGGAGGAGGGTCCAGGGAGG
>NC_064811.1:3830669-3831086 GCF_023721935.1 Panthera uncia
TATAGGTCAGGGGGCCCAGGGAGGATCCAGGGGAGGGTCCAGGGAGGGTCCAAGGAGCGTCCAGGGAGGAGGGTTCAGGGGAGGGTCCGGGGAGGGTCCAGGGGGGTCCAGGTCGGGGGTCCCAGGGAGGATCCAGGGAGGAGGGTCAGGGTAGGGTCCAAGGAGGGTCCAGGGAGGGTCCGGGAAGTGTTCGGGGAGGGTCCAAGGAGGGTCCAGGGAGGAGGATCCGGGGAGGGTCCAGGGAGGAGGGTCCAGGGAGGGCCCAGGAAGGAGAGTCCAGGGAGGGTCCAGGGAGGAGGGTTCAGGAGAGGGTCCGGGGAGGGTCCAAGGAGGAGGGTCCAGGGAGGGTCCAGGGAGGAGGGTTCAGGGAGGAGGGTCCAAGCAGTGTCCAGGGGAGGGTCTGGGGGGGGGGGGGGC
>NC_064811.1:3831186-3899844 GCF_023721935.1 Panthera uncia
GGGGAGGGTCCAGGGGGGTCCAGGTTGGGGGCCCAGAGAGGAATCAGGGAGGACGTGGAGGGTCCAAGGAGGGTCCAGGGAGGAGGGTCCAGGGAGGGTCCGGGGAGGGTCCAAAGAGGGTCCAGGGAGGAGGGTTCAGGGAGGAGGGTCCAAGGAGTGTCCAGGGGAGGGTCTGGGGGGGGGGTCCAGGTCGGGGGGCCCAGGGAGGGTCCAGGGAGGAGTTTCCAGGGAGGAGTGTCCAGGGAGGGCCCAGGGAGGAGGGTCCAGGGAGGAGGGTCCAGGGAGGGCCCAGGGAGGAGGGTCCAGGGAGGAGTGTCCAGGGAGGGCCCAGGGAGGAGGGTCCAGGGAGGAGGGTCCAGGGGGCGTCCAGGTAGGGTCCAGGGGAGGGGTCAAGGGGGGGGTCCTTGCCACCTCTTCCAGCTTCTGGGTGCTCCCTGGTTTGTAGACTCATGGGTCCAATCCGCCTGCATTGTCACCTGGCCTCTTCCTCTCCGTCCCCTCTGTGACCCTCCTCCTCTTGACAAGGACAAGAGTCGCTGGAGTGGAGCCCACCTCATCTGAACTACATCTGTAGACACCCATTTCCAAATATGGTCCCATTTCAGAGATGTTGTGTGGGTGTGAATCTGGGGGGATGCTGGTCATTCACCCCAGTACAACAGGCAAAGTGCATTCTTAGCAGGGAAGGAGGTCTGAATGGCGGCTGGCGACTGAGGAAGGAGACACAGGAGGAATCCAACGAGACCCCTCTCTCGTGTGGCTGAATGACACCTGTCACCTGTGGCCTGTGGCTGACACGCTATCTTTATCACGCAGACCCTTCTTTTTTTGGACGGCCTCTAATACTCCCCTGGGTCTCCCCACAAGGCCTCCACCCTGCTCTCCCACAAAGGCTTAAGTGTCCCAACAGCAATTACCCAACTACTGAGGCTCAGAAGGACCCTCCCTAAGGTTGCAGAAAATCCCCTGAGCTGTGGCCCAAAGTTAACTTCCAAATATTGAAACCTGGAGTCAGAATGCCTCTCCAGCGAGCTCGTGGGCAGGTCGTGACCATGCAGGCTGGGATGACGGGCTGCCTCTCCCAGGCCCCCAGCCCCGGGCCCTCCAGACCTCCCCTCTGCCCCTGACTCTGATGACCCCCAGATCTCCCAGCTGACCTTCCCTGCTGCCCCAGCCCTTCCTGACCTCCCCCTAGGGTCCCTCAAGGCACCACTCACAGAACCCCACCCACCGCCCCACCTGCTCCCTCCCAGGACAGAGCGCATCCCTGCTGGTGGCCATGCTTGTGCCCTCAGCTCCCCTGCCATGCTGTGAGGCCCCCGGGGGCATGGGGGGGAGGCCCCCCTGCAATGAAGAGCCCTGTGTGAATGAACTGTGCGCAGGTCAACGAGGGCTGTAGTCTTAGTTCCAGGGTGTGCTTTTCCTGCCACAGACGTCCTTAGGGAAGTTCATGTGGGGGCGTGGGGGGTAAAGAGGCTGGGGCTGTGGGGCTCAGGCTTGGCTCACAGGATTTCCTTGGGCAGGAACACACAGAAAAGCGTCTTAGGGGCTGTTCACGGGGGAGGGCGGTGGGCCCCTTGGATGGCAGAGAAAAGGGACAGGAAGCAGAAGCTGGAGCAGCCCCCCAGGACATTAGCACCTCTCACCCCACCGCTGGGGCCTCTTGTCTTTTCAGTTCTTCTTCCAAAGAGCCCCACGAAGCACCTGTCTACCCAGAAACAGCAGTGCCTCCATTAACGAAACATGGGAACTGGGGTCCAGCGGGGGCAGGGGACTCTGGCCGCTCACGATCCGAATGCCCGACCTGACAAAGGCTCAGAGGGTCAGCCCGAGCCTCCGGGGCCGCGAGCTGGTCTTCTGATCCAGGGGCAGGTGGGAAGCCAGCCACACCGGCACGGTCAGCGCCTTCCCCACGGCTGGATCACCAGTGGAATCACAAGCGTGACAACGGCCACGAGTTTCTGAATGCCACCCTGCTAGGCCCCAGCGTCGGCACTGGTCACACGCCGTCCCATTCTGTCAGCATACCCTCCTGCCAAATGGGTCGTCGCCCCGCTTCAGCTGATGAGAAGAGAAGACACCGGCCATGCACAACGCGGCATGTGGCCTCAGAGCTTGGTGTCCCAGCTGGGGAGCGTCTGGGTCGGACGTGGGATGGGGCTGCTGCTGCCTTGTGCCTCCCCTGGTACGTGCCTTGCGCCCGTTCCGTCTCCTATCCCGCGATCGTGGGGAGCGGGGCCCACGGAGCCCACGTGCTCCACGAGGGCACTCCCGTTCATTAACCACACACTTATCAGGCACCCACAATCGGGAAGCCCCGAGCAAAGCGCTGGGGTGCAGCGGTGACCGGGACAGACCCGGACACCCCCATGCACGGAGAGGCCCCGACGGCGGCCTGCTGGGGGCCCGGCCCTGTGCTCTCACCGGGAGACACGGGTGATGCGCATCGGACACGACGAGACTCCAGGGTTCAGAAGGCGGTCGGTGCCACGGAGAAGAAAGGCCTAAGGGTTATGGGCCCTGAGGCAGCGGGGGCTGGGATGAAGAGGGGGACCCGGAAGGCCCTCCCGAGAGGGGACGTTTCAACACACACTTCAAGGAGGGGGAGTAAGTCAAACGGAACCGAGGGAGGGGGCGCAGGCACCAAGAGGAAGCCATTCCTGAGGGCGTTTGTTGTTGTTGTCTTGAAAAGTTTACTTTTATTTATTTTGAGAGAGAGAGAGGGAGGGAGAGCGAGAGCAAGCAGGGGAGGGGCAGAGAGAGGGAGAGAGGGAATCCCAGGCAGGTTCCGCACTGTCAGCACAGAGCCAGACGTGGGGCCCAAGCCCGTGAACTGCGAGATCATGACCCGACCTGGAATCAAGAGTCAGACGCTTGATCGACGGAGCCACCAGGCGCCCAGCATCCCTGAGTGTGTAACCATTTCTTTCTGTTTGCTAATCCCACTCACCGCACCCTCACTACGCGGTATGAAAAACTGTGTGGCTGGGGATGGAGCTCTCACAGCCCAGAAAGAGGGACACGGGTCCCAGGGAGCCTCACTCTGAAGGCCTTGGGCTCTCTCCGAGCTCCAGAGCCGTCTCATCCTGAGGCCGCATCTCGTACCCACACCCGAGACTTGTACCCAAATACGAGTCGTGCCTCAGACCCGGCCAGCTGAAACCCCTGCCCAGGGCCCGGAGGGGACCCTGAGGGTCGTTTCTACTCTGTCACGGTCACTGATAGTGGCAAGGCCTCAGGGCCGGGGTGTCGGAGCCCCAGCTATGTCCCTGGGTTCTGGGTGGCTAAAAAGGGACATTTTCGTGGCATCTTAGGGAATTTGGGGGCACCAAGAGAGCTCAGCAGTGCATTCCCCTGACTCAGATCTAAGACAGACTTTCAGAGCGGGCTCTTTGACAAAGACCTGTGCTTCCAGTAAGGAACACAGATGACAGGCAAACACCAGGATCAGGGAGGGACAAGGACACCAGGACAGTGGTGGTTCCCAGGCCCAAGGATCCAGAGCGTCGTTCCGATGAGGGATTTCAGATGTCGGGCCCTTGCCTAACTTTCTGTCCGAGCGGCATGAGAAGGGTTATGGCCAAGCTATTTTCCAAAGGCCTGGGCCACACCCTGAACCTCAGCCCCACCGTCTACGCAGGGGGCAGGTATGTGTGTGAGCATGTGTGTGGGCATTTAGGGCCCTTTGTGGCCTGATCCTATCTTGGGTTTCCAGCCTCATCCCACTGGGTTTCCTATCCTGTGACGCTACGATTTCCACCTACCAAGCTTCTAGAAAGTTCCATGGCATCCCCTAAAGCTTTGCATCTGCTGCTGCCTCTGCCTGGAGCACCTCTCACTCTAGTCCCACCTGACCCCGTGGGTTGGCCATTTTCTGGAGCTATCCCAGGCTGAGGCAAGCTCTCCCCGCCACGTACCTCCCTGACATATCCGTCCTGCATTGGACATATGGTCCCTTTCTCTTTGTCAGTCACCCCACTGGCCTCTGGGCTGCTTGGGGACACAGTTCCCCTTGCATCTCGGCACCTCCAGCACGTGAACGTCACCCCAGGCTGTAGACTGCTGACCCTTCCCTCGCGTTCCAGTTAGTGCATGCCTACGTGCTGATGTTTCACGGGCAGGACGTTTGTTCTGAGAGCCATTTCCACGTTTACTCAGTAGCACTCGTGCTCCTCACGACATTCCTCTTTTTGATACTTTGATATCGAAGAATAATCAAAGTCCAGAACAAAGGCCGGCCAGCATCGCGAGCCTCAAGGTCTTCGTCTAGCAAATTCTGCCGCGTCCGGCTTACAAAGCCACACACGCCAGGGGCTCGGGCCAGTTCTGCGAAAGGAACCGACGAAGTAAAATACAGAACGGACAACACTGGTCTCGAGGATAGTTTTTCTCGTTAACACTCTGGCCCCACTCGGGTGTGGGTTCCTGTTCACAGTCTGAGCTGATGAAGTTTGGTTCAGTTCATCTCCCCGCCCCACCCCCTTCAATCAGGTTCCAGAGTGTGGGAGCCTCCTGGCGGGATGTTAACTGCAGGCCTGAGGAAGCCCCGTCCCCACGACTAGTCAGAGAGGCCTTCTTTTGTTTTTAACATTTTAATCTTTATTTATTTTTGAGAGAGAGACAGCATGTGAGCAGGGAAGGAACAGAGAGAGGGAGACACAGAATCCCAAGCAGGCTCCAGGCTCCGAGCTGTCAGCACAGAGCCCAACGCGGGGCCTGAAGTCACGAACGGTGAGATCATGACCTGAGCCGAAGTGGAACGCTCAACCCACTGAGCCACCCAAGGCGCCCCGGGGAGGCCTTCTTAATGGGGCCGACAGGGCAATGAGGCCACACCTTCTCCATGCAGTGCCCGGCATCCAGGCTGGGCTCGGTGTCCTTCTGTCGAACGTGGTGTGCAAGAAGGAGCTGTGTGTGTGTGTGGTGGGGGGTAGGGGGGGAGGGACGGGGGGGGGGGACAGCATCTCTGCCCCTCCCTCAGCCTTCCTCACAGGAAGGTTGTCCTCCTGGAGGACAACCAACAAGCAACTGAGCTCGGCATCTGCGTTCTAGATCTTTCTCCATCTGGCCTGCCTCATGCTGCCTCTCCCCCAGCCAGCTGTGGGCTCTCTGGAGGCTCCAAGCCCCCTCCTCCCCCTCAGGATGGGGAGACCACTGAGCTCGGTCCCCCTGCTCCTCTCCCCTTCCCCACCCAGCAAATTCCAACCCGGCCACCACCACCACCTCCCAGCGCCCTCCCTGAACCTTCCCCCACCCAGCAGGCGAGGGAGGTCTCGCCACCAGCCCCGGGCCCTTCCCTCTGTCCCAGCGCCACCCATGAGTCTGTCTCTGTGCCTGCAGCAGCCAGCACAGGGCGGCCCTGGTGCGGAGGGCAAGCTTCCGGAGGATCCCTGTGTGCCCAGGCTACACGCTGGTGTCACAGCCACCCACACCCACCCCAGCTCCACAGATGAGGAAGCCACACTTCGAGGATACTAGGGGACAAGGACCCTTGGACGGATGCCCCAGCCTCTGGAGGCTCCAGGCTCAGGGCGGGACGGAGCTGTGATCACCTGGCCCCGGCCCAGCTTAAGCAATGTCAGCAAAGGCCACCCATCAGGGGCCATCCTGCCTGGGCACGCGGAATGGCTCAGTTCACAAACGTCACCCGAGAAGCAAGACGCGACTCTAGACCCAGAGGAAGGCTGGGCTGCAACCCAGGTGACTGGCACCAAGGACCTGCCTGGTCCACACACGCCCACCTCTCCGGGACAGCCTTCTGCCGGGAGCCGAATGCAGCGGAGGGGACCCTGTCCGTCTGTCCCTGCCCGCGGTTCCCAGCCAGCTTGCTGTGTGATGGTGGGGTGCACGCAGCCAGCGAGCCTCCCCAGGAGCCAGCCCACCTCCCGTCATTCACAAGCGCCATTCACAACACACTGGGGCCCAGACGGCAGCCGTGGGCCCGAAGGTGTTACTTATGAATTTGTAATGGAGCCCCGGCAGTGTGGGGGGTTTCATCGGAAAGATACTCACAGGGGAGCACAGAGGCTCTCTCCTCATGAAGGGAGAAGGTGCTGGATTGCTCTGGAGAACCTACACTTGTTCTGTGAATCCCCAAGACAACCAGCAGGTGCAGGGCGTGAGTGGAGGGGGGGGTGCGGAAAAGGAGGCCGATCGGACTCGCCACGGAGGCGGGCCTTTCTCTTCTGGGCTCATCTGCCCTGGGGGCCCCAGCCGGGGGCCACAAAATGATGCCCCCAGGTCTCCAGCCTTTGCCGCAGCTGTTTTTCTGCCTGGAAGTCTCTCCCCTTTGATCCCTCTGGGCCCGGCATCCGCCCTCAGTAGGGCTCGGCTCATGAGGTGCCTCCGGGAAGAGGGCTCCCCGCACCGCCTCCAACAGCACCTTGGTGACCCCTGGCCTCCGCCACCCGCTTCCTAGCACTCCTCCTTCTGACATCGCATGTCTTCACACGCTACGTGTTTTCCGAGACCCCAGGATGGGCCGCGCTCTGTCGTGGGCTCTGGGAACAAAGCAGGGGCCACCTGGATCAGCCTTCAGTCTCTCTTGGCATATCGGCTTGTCTGTCTCCCACAGGGCACATGAGGTCCACGGGCGGGGGCTTTGTGCCCACGTGCCCGGTCCTGACAGTCCTTCCATGGCTCCTCCCCAGCCTCAGGCTCCCCTGGGGGTCCCCGATCATAGTCTCCAGACCATGACCACAGCTCCCAGGATCGCTCTTCTGAAGCAGCCTATGGCTCCCCTCGGCCCCAGGGCACAGCCAACCTCCCCCAGCAGCCAGCCCCCCTCCCCCCACAGAGGGCCAATGTGCCTGTCCAGGCTCACCCCACCTGCCCTCCTGTTCTCACTGTTCTCAGGACTCAGGACGGCCCCCAGTGCTCCTGCCTTCTCACTCACGCTCACGCTGTTCCTTCCACCCGGGATCCGCTTCCTGCAAACCTATCGAGACTGAACTCAAATGTTGCCTCCCAGTGGTGACCTCTGAGACCCACACGGGCAGAATGGCTTAAAAATATTCAACTGCCATTTAATCAGGGCCTACAATAATCACATCGGCTCTGAATTCCCCCGCGACGGATCTGCTGCAGCCTCACGATGGCCCAGAGAGGTTGAGCTCCTGCCCAGAGCCACACAGCCCTGACTGGCGAGCTGCTCTCCCACAGGCTGTGTGCTCCTGGCCTCACTCTCTGCCCTGGCTCCCTGCCTGGATGCCTCCTGTTCTGCATCTAACTGGCAGCCCTGGTCACAACCACTCTATGCCCATCAACTGATGTCTGCCCTTTCCCGGCCACAGCTATAAGCCCCTTAAGGTCTATGCCTTTAGACTCCCCTTAAGCCCCAACAGCACCCAGTCCAGGGGCCAGGATAGGGCACAAGTGCCAACAAGTAGGATGCCCTAAGGGGGCTAGAATACAGGTGACTTCTACCCATACTAGACCTTTTCTTCTTTGTTTTCTTCTCCTATAACAAGGCTGGGATGGAAAGTGGGTGGATGGGGGGGGGGGGGGGGGGTAGGTGGGGGGATAGATGAAGGAAAGGATGGATGGATAGGGGAAGGAGAATAGATGGTGGATGGGTGGATGGATGAGTGCATAGGTCGATGGATAGATACAGTAACTTGCTGTGTGACCCTGAGAAAGTGTCTTAGCCAATCTGAGCCCCATTTACTCATTGGGGGAAAAGAGGAGCTAAGGCTCAAGGGGCAGAAGGAATGTTTCTTCCCTGACCATGAACCTGCCTGGCAAGACTAGACTCCCTGGTCCCATGACTTCAGCACACTTCTCTCCCTCCTTTGTGACCTCTGACCTCCTCTTTCTTCTTTTCAATATGGCCGGATGGGAGAACCCAGTGTCTGAGAATAGCTGCCTCCCTCTTTCTGATGACAGATTCTGACTGTGCCACTCATCTCACTTTCCCATGAGATGCCAGGTGGGAGATTGTTTTTAAACAGCCCTGTAATGAGAAAGAATGAACTCACTTGCAGGGTTCTCAGCCTTGGCTGCAGATTGGAGTTGCCCGGGGAGCTTTTAAATAGACACAGGGGCCCCACTGTAATCCAATTTAATCAGAGTCTCTGGGCATGGGGTCCCAGCTCATGATTTTCACAGCACTCCAGGAGACCCATGAGCCACCAGGACTGGGGACCAGTCCAGTAGAGACCTGGAAGCACTTTGTGGTTGGAACAGAGCGACAGATTCAATAGGTATTGTCAGGGCACGATCTTTCTGGATAAACAAGGCTCTGTTTGGAGGTTCCGATCTGTCACCTCCCGCTCTCAGTCATCCAGGGAGCACAAAGGAAGAAAAAAGAACCACACAGCTTAGAATCAGGGTCTCCATCAAGCCACCATGGGCTCTCAGAGCACCGAATTTCTTGGAGAAATAATAGTTGTCCAGGAGATTAATCATATGATCTCTGTCTCTGTATTTTCAGTCCTTCTATGACCTTCGTTGTCATCACCATCAACATCATTGCCACGTCTGACATTCACGATCAAACTCTGTGCTAAGAGCTTTATGAGTGTTACTGATCTCTGCTCCCCTTTAGAGAACTGAAGTTTATTTTCCTTATTTGCCAAAGAACACATTGTAGCTCAGAGAGGTTAAACAACGTGCCCAAGACCACACAGCCACCAGATGGTGACATGGAGATTCCAATGCAGGTCTGCCTGTCATTAGACTTGGTGCTTTTAATAGGAAGGGGAAGGTAAACACAATGTCTAGACCCAAACTCCTACATGTCAGAGGACAGCCAGGAGGGAAGAGCCAGCCCCTCGGACAACCTGTCGCCCTCTCCAGTGATGGGGGCCCCTGGGCTTGAGCACCAAGGGTGAGGAGTTGCCCAGGAAGGCAGAAGGATGGCCATCCTCCAGGGTCGCAGCAGCCAGGGTACCACGGTCTTCTTACCCAGGGTCCCGAGAGAGAAAGGAGCCCTCATCCGACTGGAGGCCTCAGGGAAAATTCCACCATCCCCGGCCGGGGCTCGTGTGGACAAAGGTGGCGATGCAGGGGGCCGTGGATGACGTGACACGTCGCTTGGCCACGTTTGGCGGCTTCTAACAGCAGCTCAGAGGCCCGGTCGATGCCCAGACCGCCTCCCAGACACTGAGGACTTCGTGTGACCTGCTGTGGCGTGGAGACCTACAGCCGCCAGGCGGCGGGACAGGAGCCCAACGGGCCAGGGGCGGGGCCTCCACGTGGGGCGGAGTAAGCCACGCCTCCGCACCAGCCCTCCAGACACCATCCCACGCGGCTGCCGGGAGCCACTGACGCCCTCACACACAAGCCTCGTGAACCTCAAAAGGGAGAGGCCCCTGTGTCCTTCCCCGCCAGACACCTGTCCGGGCACACTGCACACAGAGATCGGGCAGCCATGTCTGCCCTCCTAGGACCCCGCAGCACAGCCCCGACCCCGGGCCACGGGTCAAGAATCACCCAGACCTGGAACCGGAAGTTCCCCTGGAGTCTCCTCCTCCCTCACCCCGTAGCTAACGGGTTGGTCACCCCCTGGTTCTGCCTCCTAAACAGGTCACGAATCTCCCCCGCCTCCCGTCCCCTGGTCCCCATCCAGGCCTCGCGGAGCTCATCGTGATCCATGGTAAGGGCCTCCTGCAAAACCCTTCGCTGCTACCCTCACCCCTCCAAGCTGTCACCCCCCCGACGGCCAGGGGGATCTTACCCACACCATTCAGCGTCTGGAAATGGGTGGTGGGTGTGTCACCTCAGTCTCCCCATCTCCAAAATGGCAGCGATTCTAGAACCTTCCTTCCACGGTTCCCGTGATGTGGACCTGAGACCACTGAATACATAAGTTTTCTACCTGACCCGATTGCTGCTTCCGTCTACAGAAAGTATACCTCAATCCTGCTTAAAAGTGCCTTGCTCAGAAGAAGGAATGGAGCCCTGCGAGTGGGATTATTCCCTTTTTTCTACATTTTCTAGAACGACTGTGTGTGTTCATAAGGGAGGGAAAAAAACAACGGCAAAAGTAGTGAAGGCATGTCTCTAACACAACCCCGTGGAGATGGCAGACGGGTCCCCCTAAACAACAAAATCAGCAGAAATGAGAAGAGGCCTCACCCCGGCCACGCTGCGGATCCTGTCCCCGCCTCCCCCTCCAAGGTGACCCCCGGGCCCCGCGGGGCTCCTGAATCAAGCCGGAATGTGGCACACTTTACATTGTAGAGAAACCTCCAGGAGTTGTAGTGTTCTGCTAAATTAAAAAGAAAAAGAGTGTTAGCAGCGCAAAGGAAAATCGTATGCACTCAGATTAAATATTTATGCCTCGGGGACTCTTGGGGGCTAAATGTCTGCTGAGCAGAAGGGCCTCTGACTCGCCGGCCGCCCGCCACTCCCCTACCCCCGGGCTCCACGGACGACCGTTCTCTCCCCCTGACTTCAGCACAGGGATGCTTGGCCTCCCTGCAAAAGTTAATAACTAGCCTCATTTCACCTTCCAAAGTCCTGCCAGGGGGAACTGCTTGTCCCTTTAGTGTGAGGTTAAGTAACCTGGCCAGGACCCCCAGAGCCCAGGGCCAAGCCCCGGAGGGCTCCTGGACCTCAGCCCGAAGTGGAAGGGAGGCCAGCCAGGCCCAGCAGCCTTTAGACGGGGGGCCCCAGCTGCCAACCTGTCCCCTTCCCCGTTCACGTTCCTTGGGCCCCCCTCCTCCCTCTGGGGCAGGCCCCGCTCCTGGGGTGTGGCCCCCACACACATCTGACAGTGCTGGGGCTCCGGAAAGTCCGAGCACAGAGGAAATTTAGGCTGGGCTCTCGGCTGGTGTCTCACGTCTCACTGATCTGAATGGGAACGGTCACAGTACATGTTTCTTGGGGTTCCCAGAGTGGGGGTCCCCCGGTCCCGCCCCCACCACTGCTGAATGGGTACAAACACCGACCCCAAAATTATCCCTTCCCGACGTACCACATGCCTCCCTAGATGATACATTTGACCGTGGCACTCCTCTGCGTAAATCCCTTCCACGGCTCCCCTTGCCTTCGGCACCTGCCGGAGCTAGTCAGCGCGGCATTCGAGGCCTCTTACAGCTGCCTTCGACTTCTTTCTCCCCCCCAACCCGTCCGGCCGACTCTGTGCCCACGTGCTGCATCCGTTTCCCTGAAAAGGACACAGCCCCTCAGGGTGCCCCTGAGCTCAGGCTGTGCCCTGTCCTACTGCCCTTTCCCCCAGTGGACTTTTTAAGTTTTACTTATTTATTTTGAAAGAGAGAGAGGGTAGGTGGGAGAGGGGCAGAGAGCGCGATTGAGAGAGAATCCTAAGCAGGCTCCACACTGTTAGCTCAGAGCTTTATGTGGGGCTCGAACCCACGAGCCGGGAGATCCTGACTTGAGCCGAAACCAAGAGTCAGATGCTTAACCGACTAAGCCACTCAGGTGCCCTCCCCACCAGTGAACGTCTATGCATCCTTCAAGGACCAGTATGAAAGCACCCACCTGTCCCACGCCCAGGGACCCTTCTCTGACTCCGCCCCCCACCCCCGCATCCCGGCCCCTTAGCGGCCCACCGCTTGGTTGGGCAGCTTCCGCGAGCCGGATCCCCACACGAGGCTTTCGCAGGACAGTGCAGCTGTGTGGGTCTCTGGCCCCTCCGATCGTCGGGCTGTCGCATCCCCAGCCATCCGCCCACCCCTGGCCCAGAGTAGAGGCCCGACGCATGCTTCCGCAGCGAGTGATTGAAGGAATGAATACCGTGGCTCACAGTTGCTTCCCAAAGCCGAGTGGATGAGCCACTCTCGCCGCTCCTCGGTTCCGTACCCAGGGCCGGCCCGCGTGGGCGCTCCGCGTTGCCCGTTTGAAATCACCGGCCTCCACGCCGAGGCTCCCAGGGTGACGACCGGGAAACCGGCTTCAGGCCAGCCTGCCGCGCATCCGTACGCACGCTGGGAAGGGCTCCCGCTGCAAAGTTAATCGGGCCATTCGTATGCGCTGCTCTGTGCTCCAGCGTAGGGCGCGAGCACCCCGCCACCGTCGCCCCAGATCGGCTCAACTCTCCTCCCCACGATTTCCAAATCCAATCGGCACAAATCACTCATCTAGTTTTTTTTTCCCAGAGTTCAACAACAAACTGCTTCGCCACCCTCCAGTGTCTGTTGTTTTAATGGGACTTAGAGAACAGCAAGCAAGGCCTTTCACGAGGAGCCACTTTGTCCCCAGAGGCCCTCCAGCCAGCCTCCCCCCCCCCCCCGCCATCCAGGGAGATGGAACAGATAAACACGCCTCCACTCCGGGAAGGAAACATTTGTGAAGCACCCACTATGCGCTGGTGTCTTCTTTTAAAACCCCCTTTGCGAACTTGGTCGAGCTGAGCGCCAGGGAAGCCAAGGGAACAGCGCCCCTCCCCGCCCCCGCCCGAGCCAAACAGCCGGACTATGTGTAGGATTCAAAACCACGTCTCTTGACATCAGGGCCCCGTTTCCTCTTTGTGAACAGACGACAAGCCAGCACCATGAACGTGGGACTCAGTGCAACAGAGGCCCCATTCATTCCTCCACTCTCCATTCAGGAAGGCTCCCCAGCCTGGTGGCCAGAGCTGGGCTTCGGGGCCAGGCTCACCCGCCCGGCACCCCGCCTCTGCCCCACGCTCCCTGGGTGACACACTGTCGGGGACCCCGTTTCCTCGCCTGTACAGTGAGGAGAAGGACCATGAACCCGCCCTGGAAGGACTGTCATAGAAGAGAAGTTACAAGACGGCCCAGCCCCCAGGGAGCATCCACACAAGCAGCCCGCAGCTCCTCACCGGGTACCTTCTGTGAGCCACACAGAGTGGGCACCACCCCCAGCAGGCCTCCGGGCTTTCATTTACACCTTCTCTGTGCCAGACCCGGAACTGGTCCTGAGGTCTGAGCTCCGCCCCTGGAGAAGGCCACTCCGGAGACAGACCACAGCCGCTCACGCGCTGACAGTGGGTGCGGCCGCTACGGTGGGGCCACAATTTCGAGCCCACCGACACAAACGTTTCCAGAGCGTGAGTGCGCTCCTCTTTTTATCTGGTTTCCTGTGCACGTGGGACCCCTCGGTATATGAGGCCGCATCTGTTGCTGGTGGCAGTCCAGTCAGCCAACCTGCAAGGACCAGGTAAACCCCTGACCTGCTCGCCCCTCAGCCTTCTGTGCCGGGTGACGTCCCCTCCCTCCGAAAGAGGACACAGGGCCAACCCCTGTCGGCTCCCACTCGGCGGGGCAGGGCGAGCCCAGGCGCGGCGCGTGTGAGGAAGGCGCACCGGGCTCAGGGCCCCCGCCACTTACCCAGATGCGTGACCCCAAGCCGGGTGCTTCGCCCCCGCTCGCTGCCCTCACCTGTGCACGGGGGACCAGAACCCCCGCCCCTGTCTCCCGCACAGAGAAGCTGACGATACAGATGGCCTTTCATAAACTATGAAGTGCGGTGCCCCAGCAACAGAATAACAAAAACGCTCCGTCCAAAACTGGGCCAAAGACTTGAATAGACATCTCTCCGAAGAGAACATACAGATGGCCAAGGGACAGGTGAAAACGCGCTCGACATGTCTCACGATCAAGGAGGTGCAGATGGCAATCACAGGGAGGTACAGCTCACGCCTCCGGCCCAACGCCCACAGGAAAAGTCTAGAAGAGTCTAGGGCACCGTTCAGTGGGGAGACAATGAGGCGGTCTCACGAGGGGAAAGGTAATGGTGTCCCACCCGGCAGGGGCGGGTGGGGGCCAGGCCACTGACTTCTCTGCACTTCACAGTGTGGACAGAACACGCAGGTGACCCTCGCTCATCCCGAGGGGCCAGGAGGCAACCACCCCCTCCCCCAACTGGACACCCACGAGAGGCTCAGGAACACGGAGGACAGATGGTCATGGGCCTCCGTCCCCCAGGCTTACTCCAGCCCCTCCTTCCTCCCGGGCAGGGCAAATGGAAGGCTCAGGGAGAAGGGGGACCCTGGGACGGGCCGACCGAAGCCAGCCCACGGCTCCCTCGAGCCCCCCTCTGCTGGCTGTTGCTCCCCCTGGACTCAGATGTCACTGACCACACCCCCTACTCAGCGTCCTCGCCCACACGATGGGATGGTGTAAGCATGGGTTACAATCCCACATGGCTTACGATGGGGCGTAAGCCCCTCGGAGTAAGGACTGCCGTGTGAGGAGAAGCAGAGAGCCTGTTGCAGTGCCGACCGGGGAACACGCTGTCCCCGACCTCCAGGGACCTCCACACACCCCCACCCACGAGTCCACAATGCACTCCGGTGCAGCGACGGTCCCTGTGCTCAGCCAGGAGAAACCGCGGTCCAGACCCGAGCGGGAAATCCTTGGCTCGTGCACAGCTGAGGCCGCGTTTGAACCCAGATGTCTGATCTGGAGCCCAGGGTCCGCACTGACCAATGCGGTGCCTCCCGCAGAGGTCACACAGTGACACCTGTGCCCGACTCCCAAGGAAGGGGGGCGAGGAACAGAGATCAAATACTCTTGAGGAAACTTCTAAGCCCCCAGTGAACTCTCAGGATTACTGGTCCCCGGGCCCAAGCAGGAAGGGCAGGAAACAGAGCAGTGGGGACATCTTGTCCCCTTGTCTTGTCTCCTTGTCTTGGGGGCCTGGTGTGGCCTCCGTGAACTCAGGACCTGCGGTGGTCTGGTCACCCCTTCCCAGGTGTCTTGTCTGCCACCGTGCAGACAAGCAGCGGGCTCCCCCCAGGCTGGGACGCTCCAACGCCTTGCCACACTCAGACCCGGATCTCCGAACACCAGACAGCGAAAAGCCACGATGAGGGAGCAGAGGTGCTTTGTCAGGGCACCTGGGCACGCGGCTGGCTCAGCGGGCCATGGTGAAGTGCCTGGGACCCAGTTAGGGTCTCCGAGGGTGGGTTTCCCCTCTGCCGATTACCAGGGCGGTGGCCTTGAGCACATCCCTCAGCCGGCAGATGCGGCTCTAACAGCAGGGGGGTCGAGGGGACCGGATGAGAGCTTGGGCATCAGGGGCCAGCCCAGGGCCCAGCAGGTAGGAAGCGCTCCCGAACGCTGGGCATTATCATCACGGCGCATTTGCTGTGGTCACTCAGCTCCCGGCTGGAGCATAACGGTCCTGCTGTCACGGAGCCCCCCGGAGCAGGGGGACAACCGCCCGGCCAGCAGAGCAAGTGCAGGGGGCTTGAGAAGGGTGACCCCTGCGAGAGCGGGTGGCCATCCATCAGGGAAGCTTCCAGAGACGCCTGGGTGGCAATCGGAGGGGACTCGGAAGGGCAAACCGTGGGACCGGATGCACAACCCGGCCAGGGCTGACCGGCAGGGGTGAGGACAGGGTTGCCAGGCCGGGGCAGGTGAGGAGGGGCCCCAGGACCACGCCGTGAGGGGTCCGGAATCCCCGGAGGGTCTGGCCACCATGCAGATCCAGGCACAGGTCTGGGTGGGGCTCCGTGGGGCACGTCTGGGGTCGTGGGAGCTTGGGCAGGTGAGCAGGGGTCAGAGGCCGGCAACTTTGACTCTGTCACCGGGGGAGGACCGTGGACCCCAGAAGAGACAGAGCAGCGGCATCTCATTACCGGGTCTGCCCTCCCACCAACGGGTGGTCAACGTGACCTCCGGTGCGGAAACATTAGAGCCACGGTGCACACCCTCTCACGCTGTTTTGAGCCCGGGTTTCTACCTGCCGCCCAGAGCACGAGTCAGCACACGCTTCCTCACTGGCGAGCGGACAAGCGTTGGTGTGGCCAGGCCAGGCCGGCCACCGTGGCTGGTGGGCGAGGCCCCGTGGGGAGGAGAGGGTCAGGTGCGGGGCAGAGAAGAGGGGCGCGGGGCAGGCTGTGGTTCTCGGGCTGGGGTCCTTCCTGCAGACACCGAGCGAGCCCTGCCTCAGTTGGGAACAAAGGCGGAGAACGACCGCCTTCAGGGAGGACCAGGGAATGGGGAATAAGTTGATGTGGGGAGAGGGCCGCACCCCTGAGGGAACCGCTTCCTCAGGCCTGACCGCACCTGCCCTCTTTTCTTTCAACATCTCAGACAGGGCATCTGGAGGAAAATTCCGGCAAACCGCAGCGGGGCCTTCAGCCTGGGCGTTTCTGACACCCTCTGCGGGAGGTGGCGCAAAGGGAGAAGAATGTGGAAAAGTGGAGGGGGTGGGGGACAAAACCCCTAACAGACACGCGGCGCCTTTTCTCAAATGCGGTGCCATAAAGAATTCGAATAACAGATTCGGCGTGTGCGCCAAATGCGCACCCAGCCCTCGGGTCGCGGCCGCAGATGTCAAAATGCCTCACCAGGCTGGGCCACGACCGGGGGACACATCGGGTGACTCCCCAGATCTGAACATCCAGCCGAGTCCTCTTACATTTCCCGCCAAACTCCCACCTGCAGACGCTCATCTTGCCCAATCTCGACTTCGCGGCTCCGCAGCCAACGCGGATAAAGTGGCAGTTGTCCCCAGCGACGCGGAAGCGCGGAAGCGTGGCCCGAGCTGTCCAGGCTGCCGCAAAGGGGCTCTGGGTGCCGGGGCCAACGGCGCTTGGTCAAGCCAAAGGGGAAAAGGCTATCACGTCACCCCCGTTATGGGTTACTCCATGCCGCACACTCAGGCCGCTTTCCCACCAGCGGGGAGCCCCCAAGATGGGGCTGGCGCCCAAATGTCGGGGCCTCAGGCGTGCGCATGGGGGCTTCACGGCTGCCGGGCGCGGCCTGGGATCTGCTCTTGCTGCCAGGGGCGTCCCCGCAGAGGAGAACTCGGTGCACTGAGTACCCTAGAGCGCCCGGGCTGTGCCTCACCCCATCTGGGGGCCCGAGACTTATTGGACCCACCGGGTGAGGGGAAAGGCAGGCCCCCCAAAACAAGTAGGATCCAGACTGGTGGCACCACCCACCCAGCTGTGGGAGCCCCGCGGAGGGCACACCCTCTCCCCCTACCCGGGCGGGTGGAAGGGAGGACAGAGGGCAGGCTCAGCCGAGAGAGCCCTTTCCTTCCACCTTCCTGCACAAGCGAGGGAGCCTCTCTGAGCCTCAGCTTCCCCTTCTGTGAAATGGGCATGATAACCGTGTATCTTACTTGTTTCTGAGGCCCAGCACAGTGCAGGCACACAGCACACCCACCGCAGATGTTTGTTGAACGAATCAACGAGCGTCGGAAGGACAGGAGAAGAGGCTCACTTCCAAAGGAGCCTGGTTCGGGGAAAGGCTCTGAGAAAAGCCCCCGGAATCGCACGGCGGGCTCCCAAGGGCGTGGTTCTCATCAAAGACGGCAGGGGGCGCAAACCGGAGACGGATAGGAGAGCGCGTATATACTGGAAGGTTCCACAGAAGTGGAGCGTGTGAACCCGCTCTCAGCAGCACTGAAGGCTTCAGAGCACCTCCTAGGACCCCGAAGGCGTGTGCTGAGCGGAAAGGAAGCGCCTCATTTGCCTGACTCCATTCATTCGTCCGTTCATTCGTTCGTTCGTTCGCTCGTTCACCTCACCGGTATCAGTGAGCACCTGTTACGGGCCGAACTGTGTTCCCCCGAGATCCAGATGCTGAAGCCTCAACCCCAGCACCTCACATGTGCTTGTAACTACAGGTGAATGAGGTGGCTGGGGGCCCCGATCCACTGTGACCCGCGTCCTTCTAAGAAGAGACTGGCACACAGACACACACAGAGGGACACAGAGGGACACGGGGAAGGACAGCCGTCCACATGCCAAGGAGAGAGGCCTCTGAAGGCACGCATCCTGCCGACACCTTGGTCTTGGACCCCCAGCCTCCTGAATGTGGGACAATCGGCATCCGTGCCACGCGGCCCATGTGCTGTTACGGCAGCCGCGGGGAATTAGCACCTGACACTTAGGTGTCCAAGCCCAGACACGTGCCAGCCGCCTCTCAGGCAATCCTATGAGATGGGTCCTGCAGTTCGCCCATTTTGCAGCAGTGGAAACTGAGGCACAGAGCAGGGAATCCACCCGGTAGGCACTGGGAATAAAGAGACAGCCATGGCATTGCCCCTGCCCTCGAGGACCTCAGTGTGAGGTTCAGGGGTCCAGCACGTGCACAAGCAGCCGGCAGGGGCTCAGCGATGGGGTCAGAAACCGCACGGGTCGGGGCCCCTGTTTGGGCCGAGCCAGGAAACACATTTTAGCTCTTGACAGGCAGAGAGGAGGGGGGAGCGGAAGAACCTTCCAGATGGAGGCAACGCAGGAGCCGAGGCTCAGCGGTGCTGGGTGTGGAAAAGATGTGGGAGGGAACCCCAAAACTAAAGTCCTGGGGTCAACTGAGAAGGACCAGGTAGGCGCTCACCCAAGCACTTCAGAGGCCCCCTTCCTTGTCTGCCGGGAGGAAGGCGCTGCGGTGTCCCAGGGTCTCAGCTAGGCCGAGGCCACGATGCAGGGGAGGAGGGGTGGGTGCAAGGGTCAGAGTCGAGCAGGAGACGGAGGGGAAGGGAGGGGAGCAGGGGGCTCTATGCTGGCACCACGGTCCCTGCGGGAGAGGAGAGGAGGAGGACAGTGGAGCACAGTGTCAGAGCGGGCAGCTCCTTGCAAGCAGCTCCCTCCACAGGCTCCTCCAACTTAAGGGATGGGAGGCTCAGAGAGGCTGAGTCACCTACGGGAGGTCACACAGCATTTGGTGGCAGGGCCTTCTCACTGCTGCCTGGTGAGCCTCTTCTCTCCTAAGGAGGGAGGGACCCCCAACGGCCCCCACACCATCTGTGCTCCCCCACTTGGGTATCTCTGGGACCTGGGACTCTTCCCTCCCTGATGCCCTGCCTCTACCCCCACCTCCAGGCCTGGAATGTTCTCAGGCCTCTGGGGAAGAATGGGTCCACCTCTGGTTAATGTCCCCACCCTTCAGTCCTTGCTGTCATGCTGCTGGCTCCTTGGGGAGAGTAAAAGGGAGGGCCATGCATACCAATCTGAGGGAGGAGTCAGGGGCCTGGGCAGAGGGGAAACCCAGACTGACGGCCTATCTGCAGATAAGGCCACCTAGGTGTCCAAGTGGGGGCCCTGGAATGAGGGCAAGATGCCCCCAGCTCTGGCAAGCTTTTTATGCACGGGGCGGGGGGACGGGGGGGCGGGTCCTTTTAAGTTTCGTGCACCTCAGTGCCGACCCGTTGCTGCCCCTTGGGAGCCTGCACTCCTGGGAAAACACCCCCGTGTCCCAATTCCTAGGACCCTGACAACCGTGACCATGAGAAGAACTGGTTTAAGCCAAACACAAAATCGAAACCGGCCAGGCTGGCCGACCTGACCCCGGCCCTGGGAGAGCAGTTCCGAGGGCCCATTTACAGAAGACCAAAGCGAGGCACAGAGGGACGTAGGACCTTGACCCAAGCCCACAGGCTTGTTCAGAGAGGAGGGCAGGAGCAGAGAGGGTGGTCAGCGCCCCCCGTCGACCGAGAGGTAAATAACCCCAAGCCCGGAGGCACGCTGGGCTCCAGATCTGACAGCCTCGCCTGTGAGGCGGGATCACGGCTTCGCTCGGCGAACGTGCCATGAGGCCAGCCGTGCCGGTGCCACGTGGACACTAGGGGAGAAGTCTGTTTTCTCCCAGCCACCCCCTGTCCAGCCGGAGAGGCAGAAGGTCTAAGGGCTCGGGGTTCTCTGGAGGCCACACGGGGTGACGGGCTGTCAGGACCGGCGGGGGCCCTCGCTGCTCCGTGGGGGGGACTCACAAGCATGGGGCTCTTAGGGGGCCCCAATTCTGTCCTCTCTCTCTCTCACGCTCTCTGTTCCATTTCCATCTCTCTGGCTGCCGCAGGCACACGTACACCCCACCCAGACTCCGTACCCCCAGCAGGGCCTTCGGGGGCCGGGTGACAGGCCCTCCCATGACAGGCAGAGTGCACACGCCCAGGCCGCCCACGGCCCAAGGTGCTGTGTGCTGCCTCCCTATCTCCATGGCCTGCGCTGGGGCCTCACCACCATCTGGGGTCCCTGCCGGGCCTCACCCACTGCCTGTGCAGCCTGGGCTCCGGGACCCACAAGGCCGGCCCGCACACCCCTGCTCCCAGCGCCTCCCACGGCCCTCACTGCCCCGGAGACAAACACCCGGCTCTCTGCGATGCCACTCCAGACCCCTCCTAACCCAGCCCGTGCCCACCAGCGGCCTCGCGTGCCTTTCACCCGTCCAGACCTCGGAGCGCATGCCAATCTGTGTGCCCGCAGCCCTAAGCCACCCGTGGAGGGTGCCGGGGGTGCTGGGGGCTGGGTGCCCTCACCGGCTTGCACTCTCAGGGTGGGAGACAAGCAGGACTGCAAGCTGGGGGTTCCCAACACCCTGCCCTGGGCCAGCACACAGCATGCCCTGTGGACACCTGCCAGAGGTAGAGGGGACGAGACCTGGCAACTACTCCCCTATGCCTCGGAGGGAAACTGAGGCCAGCGCAGGCAGTGGCTGGACGTCAGGGCTCCCAGCTGGTTTGCGGGGGGCCTCCCGGCTGCCGGGCTGGGCCCCCCCCTTCTGCTGAAGACCCGGGTCTGAGCGGCAGGACACTTTGGTCACTCACACCCACGCTGACTCCCCCCGATCACTCATCACTCACGCACGCGGTGGCTGATGACCTTGGGGAGGGAGGGAAACCACAGGGACCACGTCTGCCTGCACCACACCGGCGGGCCCCGCCTCAGCCGTGGGCAGAGGGTGACATCCGCTCATGTGTCACTGGGGGACCCAGTATCTCCAGGAAGACTTTCCTCCTGAGTCAGAGAAGACCCTCCCATCAAATCCCCCCAGACACACATGAGGAAACTGAGGCCCGGGGAGGGGGAGAGAGGCCTGATGTCACAGGAGCCGAAGCCCAGATCTCACACACACTGCGGGCTCTGTCCACATCCGTCACTAGAGACCCTGCAACACCACGAACGGAAAATGTACCCACCCTGTGTCCTGTGAGCCCCATTCTTTGGGCTATTTAAAGGGGGAGGGGGGAAAGTGAACGGTGTTTATTTACTAGTGTTAAGGATCAAGAATTTCCAGACGTTTCCCCAGCTCCTGCCCATCCCTTGTGCCCTGCCCCAGGTTCCTTTCCAACCAACTGACTCCTGGGGGAGAGGGGGTGGCTCCCGTGGAGACCCCTGGGTGTGGGGGGACGTCTGGCTGGCGAAGGCCCGTGGGGAGGAGGCCGCTGGATTCCTGGAAAACTGGAGCGATTTTCCAGGCCAAAGACCACAGGAGGCGACCCAGAGTCACCCCCAAGAAGCCTGACCACGGGGCCAGCTGAGGAAGGGGACGTGGAGGAGGAGGAGGAGGAGGAGGAGGATGTCGGGGAGGCTCCAGCGGGCCCAGCACAGAGCCCGCCCCCGTGACCACCAGCAGCTCCAGGAACAGATTCAACATGTGAAGAAATGACGGCACGGAGAACTCGCCGAACCCAGTGCCTCACGCGTCACCCCTGGAGCCAAACTCCGGGCCGCAGGACCCCTGCCAGCTGGGAATCATCACCCATCTTACAGGCAGGGATCAGGCACAGCGCCGGGCAGTGACTCACCCCAGGTCACCCACAAGTAGGTGGCATTGCCAGCACGTGCGTGTGCCCAGTGGGCTCGGATTCCACCCTGTGCTACTGCAAAGGTGCCTGGGAGGGGGAAGGAGGGAGGGGAGGAGGGCAGGAGGGGAGGGAGGGACGGGCGGAAGGCAGGCAGGCGAAACCTCCCTTCGAGCACGCGAACTCGAAGTCCGCTCCTGTGCCGTGCCTGGCTGGCTCGGGGCCCTGGGGCACACGCTGGCCACACCTAGTGACTCGGGACATAGTCCCAGATCCCAGCCGCTGTTCCGACTCCGGGGGGAGGCGGGGGGCTCGCCAGAGGCACACCCGTTCACTGGACCGCGTGCACCGGGCGACGTCACAGGGACGTAGGCTGTGGGACAGGCTATAATAGCAAAAGGGGGGGGGGCAGGACACAAAGTGCCCCTCCGGCACTGTGGGTCATTCGTACAGTGGAGTCGCACCTGTCACTAGGGATTCATTCCATAAACACAACACAGAGCAGAGAAGAGTGCCTTCGCGGCACCGTTCACGTAGATTTAAAGCACACGAGGGGCGCCTGGGTGGCTCAGTCGGTTAAGCATCCGCCTTCGGCTCAGGTCATGATCTCGTGGTTCGTGAGTTTGAGCCCCGTGTCGGGTTCTGTGCTGACGGCTCAGAGCCTGGAGCCCACTTCCGATCCTGTGTCTGCCTCTCTCTCTGCCCCCCTCCCCCCACTCTCTCTCTCTCTCAAAAATAAACATTAAAAAAAATCTTTAAAAATAAATAAAAGTCCACGGTTTGTGGACACAGACAGACGTGCCGAGACCACACGAACACGGGGGAGAATGGGATTCGTCAGTGTGAGGACCGACAGCATGGCAGGGAGGGGCGGGGCGGGGGGGGGTGCAGGAGGTGCCTCCGCTGTATCTGTAACAGTTCGCTTCTTTCAAAAATCGCGAACACATACGCCAAACGACAACCTCGGTCTAATCTCCCAGGGTGTCTAGGGATCAGTTGCACTGTCCCCCAGTTTAAATAGTTCCACAATCACAGCTTTTTGACCATCGTCCTTCTGGCAGGTTGCAGGAGCCGGGTCCGTGTCCTGGCCTGCCACCACCCCCCCCGCAGAGCCCGGAGGACCCCAGATGCTCGCTCTGATTGCCGTGTTTTCAGGCCCCCATTCCCTGGCCGCCTCCACTCACGGGCGGCTCTGACGAGCACACCGGGCCTCTGTGCTGCAGGCCCCAGGCCTGGCCGTGGCCGGGTTCAGCCCCGGGGCTCCCCGGCAGGCTGGGGGTGGGGGGACTCCCCCAAGGAAGTCCTGGCCCACCTCAGGCTGCCCCACCCAGGCACCTCCCCGGGGGTTCCTTCTCGCCTCTCTCTCTCTCTCTCTCTCTCTCTCTCTCAGACCACACAGCGACTCTACTTGGGAAAAGCCAGCACCCACCTTCACAGAAGCAGCAACAGCTCCTCTGAGGGTCCCTGTGGCTCAAGAAGGCTATCCAGCCTCACACCCTCGAGGGGCTCCCACCTCCCTGGCCTCACCGCTGCACGGATGGCGGGACACTCTCACCACAGGACCTTTACCCCTGCTGTGCTGCCCTGTGCTCCCCCCCGGGCACCCACTTTACCCAAGGGCTCTCACGTCACCCTCTCCGAGGGGCATGCAGTTCTCTCAGCTGCCCGAGCGCCCCCTCCCCACCCCGAGGTAGGCCTTAGCCTGCCTTCTCTCACTCCACAGACTCGTCTTCCCCTGGCATTAGAATGGTGACTTGGTATTTACTCATTCACGGTCTGTCCCCCAGAACAAAACACCCACTCCTTGTCTGTCTTCTTCCCTGCTGAGCCCCAGCTCACAGCAGGGACCACAAAAATAGGTGTGAAATGAGCAGCTGGGTGAATCCCAACACAGCCAGGTGGCTCCGATGGGTCCTGGGCAGACGACAGGAGCATCACCCAGAAGAAGGACAGAGAGGAAGAGAGAGGCAGCCCCAGGAGTAGGGGTGAGGGAATGTCAGGCATGAACACTGTGGAAGGGTCAGGGTCAGGGTCAGAGCTAGGGACAGAGCTAGGGTCAGGGTCAGAGTTAGGGTCAGGGTCAGAGGTAGGGTCAGGGTCAGAGTTAGGGTCACAGAGCTACGGTCAGAGTTAGGGTCAGGGTCAGAGGTAGGGTAGGGTCAGAGTCAAAGCTAGGGTCAGGGTCAGAGGTAGGGTCAGGATCAGAGGTAGGGTCAGGGTCAGAGGTAGGGTCAGAGCTAGGGTCAAGGTCAGAGGTAGGGTAGGGTCAGAGGTAGGGTCAGGGTCAGGGTCAGAGCTAGGATCAGAGCTAGGGTCTGGGTCATAGTCAGGGTCAGCGTCAGAGTTAGGGTCACAGTCAGAGCTAGGGTCAGAGTTAGGGTCAGGGTCAGAGCTCAGGTCAGGGTCAGAGCTAGGGTCAGAGCTAGGGTCAGGGTCAGAGGTGGGTCAGAGTCAGAGCTAGGGTCAGGGTCAGAGGTAGGGTCAGAGCTAGGGTCAGGGTTAGAGCTAGGGTCAGGGTCAGAGGTAGGGTCAGGGTCATAGTCAAGGTCAGGGTCAGAGCTAGGGTCAGAGTTGGGGTCAGGGTCAGAGGTAGGGTAGGGTCAGAGCTAGGGTCAGGGTCAGAGGTGGGTCAGGGTCAGAGCTAGGGTCAGGGTCATAGGTAGGGTCAGAACTAGGGTCAGGGTCAGAGGTGGGTCAGGGTCAGAGTCAGAGCTAGCGTCAGGGTCAGAGGTAGGGTCAGGGTCACGGTCAGAGCTAGGGTCAGAGTTAGGGTCAGGGTCTATGCCCCAGCAATCCCTCCCCCAGCTGCCCACCCAACAAAAACACACATGCTGCCCACCCTACGACGTCGCCCAGAATGGACAGAGCAGTGATATCTGAACAACACCAAAGTGGAAACTCTCCATTGCCAGCCCACAGGGGAAAGATGGATCGTGGGACAGTCGCACAATGGAACACGGCCCAGCAGGGACGGCACAGGACAGCTACAGAGAGAGCAGGGACGGATCTCACACGGGTGCGTGAAAGCAGGCTGCTGGGTCCCCGTCACATCAGGTTCAAAACAGGTGACCTGAGGCTATGGCAAAGACAATCCGAAAGGCGTCTGCTCTGGGTGAAGAGCAAAATTAGGAAGAAGTTCGGGGATGTTCCGCATCATCATGGGGCGTGGTGTACACGGTGGGCGTATTTGGCAACATCCACTGAACTGCACCTAAAATGTGTGTATTGCGCATGTGTAAATTTTATCCCAGTAGAATCAAGAGAAATACACACAAAGACAGAAGTCTAGTCGGTGGGTTTTGCTTTTCACAGTGGTACGAGTCAGCATTTCTGAAACTACTCCTTTCGTATTTTGGGGCTGAGCAAATGAGTAAATACATCTAGGATAACGGAAGCTAGGCTCCTCCCTGTCGAGCAGGAGAGTCATAAATACGGAAAGGGAGATATCTGACCGCACTCCAACATGTTGGAAGCATCAGCACCAACTGATTCTTACAAAGACGTGGATGGATGGATGTCGGACTATGACACGCACATATGTGTGTATACATATACACATGTTTGCTTCTATATCTGTGAACATCTGCTTCTCTGTGTCCATATGTATACATCCTTCTCCTCCCTCCTGCTTCCTTTCCCCCTGTCAGTAAGAGGTAAGGTTTGGGGCGCCTGGGGGGCTCAGTCGGTTGAGTGTCTGACTCTTGATTCGGCTCAGGTCATGATCCCAGGGTTGTGGGATTGAGCTCCAACGTGAAGCCCGCTTAAGAGTCTCTCTTTCTCCCTCTGCCCCCCTCCCCCACTCGCATTCTCTCCAAAAACAATTTTTTTGTAAATGTTAAGAGATAAGGTTTTCCCTGTGCTGCTCACCAAGATGGTGCAGAAGTCATGACAGCACGGTAACAACAGACACCTCTCGGGTCTGGGCTTTGGTTTCTAAGCACCATTCCCCTTGGAGAGCAGGCTGACCCCAGGGCTGGTTCGAGGGGCACAGAGGAGGAGCCTGGAACCAATCCTGTACCAGAAAGCATGGACGTGTTCCAGGAGGGACGGGCACAGGTCCAAGAGACACGAGGCCAGCTCACAGGGGCTCCTGCCGATTACATCCAGAGTAACTCAGGCACGAAAACAACTGACACACGGTAGTGTATTACGACCCGGTAGATAAAATAAAAACGACTCCTGAGCCCACATTCATGAAAGAAAGGGAGAAAGGGAGAAGAGAGAGGGAGGGAGGGAAGGAAAAGCTCTTTTCCACTGAAGAATGCCCACCGACACGTTCAGAAAGAAGAGGGTGGGCCAGCCCTCAGCAGATGCTCCAAGGAATCGGTTACCACTTGATGAGATCAGAACATTTACCTGTTCTCAAAGTATCTTTCTACAGATTACTTACTAATCACAAGGAGGAGACAGCCACTTTGCCGGGGTCTGCCAGAAAGTCACCCGAGACCGGGAACACTGGGCTGGCCCGCCCCACGCCTCCTGATAGGAGGCACCGGGGACACGGGGCTCTCCAGTGGGATTCCTGCCGAAACCACTCAACAAATGTCAGTACGAGCAACCCCAGGCCGACGCAAGGTGAGAACATGCGCCCGCACTCCACTGTCAACAACAGACTGAGGAAGGCGGTGGGGGGAGCTGTGTACCTACAGCGTGTCCCGGACTGGACCGGAGCCGGGTCTGGGAAGTGGGATCTGGACCCAGAGCAGCCTGGGGCTGCCGTGAAGTTGAAACACAGGCTGCGGGTTGGAGCTGCAGGATGGCTGAAGTTCTTGATGTAGACACACGCGCTGTGATTAGCCCAGACGGCGAGCTTGTCCTCAGGAAACTGGGTGGAAAGGGACACAATGTTGCCAACGTACTCTCAACCCGCTAGCAAAAAACCATCTGTAAGTATTGAATGTGCCGTGGATGGACAGACAGAGGAGAGCAGAGGGGACCAAGAAGCAAACACCCACAGGCTTCTAAGTGGAAAGGGCAGAGGGGGCTCCCTGCACTATTTTTGCAACCCTAAGTTTAACGTTATATCAAAAGAAAACATTACTCCTCCCCCACCCCCCCCACCCCCACCAAGAGATGTGAGGCAACCAGAACTCAAATGTTGCCGAGGGCTGTGGGGACTGAAACGACCACTCTGGCAAACAGTCGGTACCCATGCGACATCTGCACGCTGACCCTGTAAAGTCCTGCTCCTCGATAAACCCAGCAGAGATGGGGGGGGCGGGGGGGGGGGGGCGTCTGCGTCTGCAGAGTAATGTCTGTCCCTGCTGGCCCCAAACCGGACATGATGCAAACGTCCATGGAGGGCAGAACAGATAAAGAACTTGTGTATTCACCCGATGGAATCCTGCAAGGAAATGGGAACAGCGACCCACAAGTCCACAGAGCAGTGGGGACGGATGTCAGACGCAGCAGTGCAGCAAAGAAGCCAGACGCAAAATCGGCGGGTAGGGGCTCCGGGCGGGGCACGGGTGACCGGAAGGTGCACCGACGGCAGCTGGGAAGGGGTCTGGGCACTGACGGCTTTGCGGATCTTCACCGCACTGAACACTTGAAATTTGTGCCTTTTACTAAATACGCAAACTGTTTCAATGACAATGTAAAAATTAGTAAGTCCAAAACAAAAGGCTTCTGAATACTTAAAACAACAACAACAAATTCGCTATTTCATTAGCCCTAGGCGTGCAAAGACGAGAATGTTCTAGGCCTCCGGGAAGTGCGACGTTTGTGGAAGGAGAGCAAGGTGGCAACGTGGGGCTGGACTGTGAGGACGAGCCGGGGCTCGGCTGTGACAGGCCGTTCACACCTCCGGCAAGGCCTTCTGTTCCCCCAGCCCCGTGCCCCTAGGACTGGGGCGGCGGGGGGGTGCGCTCTGCAGCATTAGGTGATGCCTCAAATGAAGAGAAGGTACACAAGAAGCGGGTTGCAATAACCGACACCCGCCCACCCCCCGCCGTGTAGACAGGGGCACCCACACGCCCAGCCCCACCTTTGCGGGCGAAGTCCAGCCCCAGACAGAGCCCAGCGTCTAGAGCCCTTTCCGCACCCCCCACTGAGGCTGCTCCAGTCCCCGGGGGCACAGACTGCTCCCCTCTCGCGCTCCGAGCCCCAACATCTGAGGGTGCCACGCGAGGGGCCCCCGGCCCACCCAGCCCGGGGAGGACCCAGAGGGGGTGGTGAGTGGGTGGAAATCAGGCCAAAGACAGGCTGGCCCTGAAGCCGACTCAAGACGCCTGTGCACGCTCACCCGGAGGTGCGGGGCCGTGGAGCGCTGCCTGAGAACCGTCCGGAGCAAGCCCACGGCCAAGTCCCTGCCCCGCCCCCTGCGCCTGGAGGCGGGAGCTGATGCCAGCGACGGGCTGAATTCCATGCCTCGGAGACGGAGGTCCTGGCTTTGGGGCACAGGACCCGTGAGGGGCTTTCCAGCCAGAAGTCCGCAGCCACAGGCAAGGCTGGTGGGTGCCCACGGCTCGGGAGCATCTGCGCGGGGCCCCAGACACCTGCGTAGCGCGCTTACCCGCTGCCAGCCACGGCTGGAGCCCCCAGCCACCCAGCCGCCACCCTCTGAGGACAGCGTCTCCAAAGGGGCGGCCCCTCAGCTTCTGGCCTCTGCCGATTCCCATGGGTCCCGTATGCCAGGGCAGCATCCGTCTGGTCACCGGGCTCCTGGGCGGGCACTGCCGGGTCCACCCTGTCCAGCTTGGCAGAGGTGGCCCCAGAGGAGCATGCGAGTCCCCGAGGGTCCCCAGGGCCCATCTCTGCAAAAACTACATCCTCCACTTTCTCTCCCCCACTGAGCAAACACTGACGCTGGCCGTGCCGTCGCAGATCTGTGGGAGGACAGCCTTCTGGGACGGGCTGAAGGGACCCAGCCACCGGCTCGCGTGGCTGACGTGGACAGGGCTCGTTCCCCGAGGCAGCCGGAAGACCCGTGGGACCGCAGACAGCGTCCTGTCCGTCTTCGGGAGCTGCTGTGATATCCAGCCTCTGATCTCCCCGGGGACACTTCCTGGAACATTGTCACCGAGTGCAAGCCACTGCTTGGCAACAGCCTCACGGACACGATGGACCCTGGGACCCCGTGCGGGATGTTTTGTGCCTGCCACACCACTAAGACCTAGCTTCCGGGCCCTGACCAGTGGGCCGCGGGCCTGAGCGTCTGGGGCAAGAGCCAGGCATCAGCCCTGATGTGTCGCCCCGTGGGGTGTGGCCACACAACCGTGACCCGCGGGGGTCCGTGCCCTCTAGAGCTCACCGGGGGGGGGGGGGGGCCTATCTCCTTGCGGCGCACAGGGACCCTGCGAGGTGGGCGCTGCCCCCACCCCCATTTCGCAGACGGGAAAACCGAGGCTCTGGCTGGGAAGGAGCAGGACTGAGATTCTGACCCCACAGAGCTAGGTCTTAACCACACCGGGTGGCTTTGCCCTCGCCGGTGTCTCCGTGTGTGCTACCCCACCCCAGCCCGCCGGCCCGGCCTCCGTCACCGCGACATTGCTGCCAGGAAGACAAGCATGCTGAGCCTGGGTGTCTGGATCCCTCGATGTTGGCACCTGCTGATGGCAGTGGCCTCTGGTGCCCCTCCCGCCTCACTGGTGAGCACCCCAGCTGCGAACCAGGTGGGGTCTTGGGTGCAGTGAGCAGGGGCGAGGACAAAGAGCCGGCCATCACGGGCAGGGGCCTGTGCCTCTTGTCGGACATATTGGGCGCAGGGGACTGGTGCCATCTACAGTCCCCATCACTCACAGGCCAGGGTTTCTCGACCTGGGGTCCCCAGGGGTGGCCGCAAGGATGCACGTGAAGAGTGTCTGTAACCTCCCTGGGGAGGAGGCTGGGCTTCGACCGCATCTCCGAGAGGTGGCCGGGCTTCAGTCCTCCCGAGGCCTCTGCCCGCTGCAAGGACCTTCTCCCTGCACCCCAGACTCTCAGCCACCCTGCTAACAGGCAGAGGGGAAGCCTTGCCCTAATGAGAGCAAAGTGTGATAGCGCAGGGGTGTAGTGCGGCTGCCGGGGGTCGTGCCGCAGCTCGTCGGCCAGAGCCTCAGCTTTTTCGTCTGTACAGTAAGGGTGACCACACTTGCCTCCTGGGGGCATTAAGACAATTCCAGGAGATGTCCATGAGCCTCTTCCCCCGCAGAGCCCCATCGGTCTGCTGGGACCAGCCAAGCCCAGCTCAGGGGGCCCCAGAGGAATCTAGCTGTGCAGGTCTTGAATAAACCCAAAGCATTCTCCAAATGCTGTTTGCTGTGTTTTCATTCTCGTGGAAGTCCTGGTCCACGAGCTGCTGTAACTCCTGCCCTCCTTCTGGCCTCACCCAGAGGTCCCCTCCCACGGGAAGCCCTCCCTGATGCTCTCAGTATGATCCGGGAGCCTGCTGTGGTTTCTTCTCCCGCTGCGTTGTCACTGGGGCCTCCCTGGTACCACGAGCCCCCTGGGGACAGCCATGGGACACGGTCCCTGCTATGTCCGGGGCCTGGCACGGGGCTGGCGCACAGTAGGTGTTCGAACATTTGTGGGACACACGCGTGTGTGTGTTTCATACGAGGCCCGGCTGGGCGAGGCCCAGCAGGCACCTTCAGATGAATCCCCTGGAACAAGAGGAGCGTCCAGACCTGGGTTTGCAGCGACCTGAGTGGGTTCTCTTTTCCAAGAGGCCACACCGGAGCCCTAGCCATCGCCCTAGGGAGACAGGCATGCTTAGCCCGGTGCAGCATTTGCGAACTGCACAAAACGAGGTATGCCTGTGTTGCCAAGTGCCCCACCGCAAGAACACTGGGCACCACCCGCCTCTGGTCTGCTGGGACGTGCGAGAAGGCTTCCCCGGGGACTGCCCCAGGTAGACACCCATGCCCCTGCCGGTGGGTGCTGGGCGCCCCTCCAGATGTCACCGTAAGTTAGAGGGACACCTACAGATGGTGACCCTCAGGCTTTCCCATCCCAGCTGGGGTGAGAAGGGTTTGGGGGAAGAAACGGGTTTGGATGCTTCCCATTTGAGACTCAGCACAGAAGCGATATATTGGCAGACGCTTTGAAGCAGATGTCAATACACCCAGGGTGCCCCCTCTTTTGCAAAGACGTAACTCCTACAATTTGGGGGCTCTCCTGGAAAACGCAGAAGAGCAGTGACAGCGGACAGCCACCTTCCCTTAGCGGGAACACGTGCGGCGTGGGCCCAGAGAAGGCGCATGAGAGACCCACACCGTCCAGTCTTTCCTTCTTCCCTTTCTCTTTCACCTCCAAGCGTGAAATTCAAATAAGCTCCCTTATTCTGGGAAGGAAGCCAAGAAAAGCGTCCCCACCACACCTGAGTACAGCATGCCCCGGCAACAAGGACAGTGGCCACTTTCTACCCACCCCCATCAGGCACTGTCCCAAGAGCTCTGCTTGGCATCACTCCTTACCCACCATGACCACCATGAGGCGGGGACCGTTATTATTCCATTTCCTAGAGGTACAAACAGAGGCCAGAGAGGTTCAGTAATCGGCCCAAGCTCACACAGCCGGCAGGCAATGGACCAGGAGTCCAGGGCAGGCAGGAGCGGGTCCCAGGGCCTGTGTTCCTGACCTTCTCGCCTCCTGCACCCAAGAGGCCAGAGCTCAGGCCCTGACTCCACTGCTCCGTGGCCTGTGCCTCGTTTTCTCCATTCTAAACGGGATGATCCCTACCTCCTGGGGTCCTCAGCAGGGTTCAAGACCTCGTGTGGAGGGGGCAGCTCAGTATGCACACCATCAGTGAGGGGCCTTTAAAAGTCCTCTCCCTTTTGACTCCTCTCTTTCTGCGGTTCAAGCCTCTGCCTCTTAAGGCGCGTTTCCATGGCTCTGCTTCATGTTTGCGAATCTTCCTCTTAAGACGCACTGTGATTTCTCGGTCCGATGTGGCTGATTAACCAGCTTTCCCTGGGTGAGCGTCTTAACCACTCTGCTGCTGTTTCCCAGTGCTTCCCTCCCCAAGTGCCTTTCAGATCGGGAAGCTGGGCCGGGTGCGCTGGCTGACTGCCGGAACCGAGGCCCTGGGAGAGTGCAAGCGGCCCCTGGCCACGAGGCTGCGGAGAGGGGAGGGCATCGGGGAGCCGCTGGCTCGGCGGAGTGGAGGTGGCCAGACCTCCCAGGTATAAAATATGGCCCCTCCGTTCCTCCATAAATGAAAGCAAATTGGATCTGCTTCATTCCAACTGCCTTCCCTGGCATGGTGGGCAAACGAGGAGCCTCCCGGCCTGGGCAAAGCCACGGCCCGATGGGCTGCGTCCGAGCACCCACGGCTCACGGCTGGCCTGGGCCCGGGCGTGCAAGGCATCTGCCGCGTCCCCAAGCAGCCAGGCAAGCAGAGCCCGGGCAACTGCCTCTGGACCCTTCCCCACCACGGCGGTCAGCCGTCCAAGGCAGAATCACGCCCGCTCCTGAGTCACAGGCACGTCCCAGGAGCTGGGACCCCCCTCACCCCACTGCTGTCCCCACTCAGGCTCTCTGGCCCATCCTGACCCCGCAGAGGCAGGCGCATCCTGGGGGCCAGAGGGCCAGGATGGTTCTTTCCGCTTCACTCCCAGCCGGGCACCAAACGCTGGTGAGGAAGGGAGGCAGGAGACGCCCAGCCCAGCAGGCTCAGGACGTGCCGGACCTCTGCGGCCCAGACAGGGACAGCGTCTTGCCTGAAGCCCTGAGCCCCAGCTTAGATTACACTTAGGGTCCGGCTGCAGTACAACGGATCGGGGCGGGGGGAAGCGGCCAGCCACGTTCGATCATTCAGAGACGTGCAGGGGCCTGAGCCCGCCCTGTATAAGGCTTCGCTCTTCCCTCAGCAAGAGGCCCCTGAGACAGTGCTGTGTGCACCCCACACAGATACAACCAGCTATCACCACCCTCGAGACTCAAGCGGTGCCAGAATTCCCCTCGGGACATCCAAAAGTCCCCAAACCCAGGCCCTAGCACAGAGGAGCTGTCCTGGAGGCAGCCAGGGTCAGCTAATCATTGAACCCATCACATCAGGCCCAGAAACGGCCCCTTCCCACCTGCTGCCACCACTGCGGCCTCCTTGTCTGCACGGCCCGGCTTCCATGCCCCCCCGGAAGGCGGCCCTCATCACCCCATTGCTCTGAAACACCCCAGATCCATCAAGACCCCCACTGTTACTAACAGGGGCCAAGCTGGACTCCACACGATGGGACCTTTCTGGAACAGAGTCTTGGGAACCATGTAGGAGATCCGAAAGCATAGGCTTTGCACACAGGTCCACTTGAATCAGGCTTTGCCACTCACAGCTGTGTGATCCGGGGTAAGTTACTTAATAACTCTGAGTCTCGGTTCCCCTTGCATATAACGGGGATAATAAAGGTCCCTCCTCCCGTGGGATCTGTCCAAGGGTCAAGCGAAGTAACCATGTCGGAGCTTGCCCCTGTGCTAGGCACATTCAAGTGCAGAATGCCTGTGTTATCCTATCGATTGCAGAACACCAACCCCCTCCCTCCGCTGACCACCTGCAGCTTCCTGTAGCTCAGAGAACCCTGGAAACTTGGCCCAAGGCCCACCACCCAGAGGGAGCCCTTGAGAGCCCGAGTTCACCAGAGTGGCCAAAAAGAGCCTACTGGCCGATCCCCCATAAGCACCCGCCTGCTTCGTCCAACCCAGTGAGGAGGCTCACTGGGGGAGTCTGATAGGCACGGGCACGGGGGTTGGTGGGGAAGAAAGAAAGGGAGAGAGGGCATCTTCCCCCCTCTGTCTGAAGCAGCACTGAGTTTTCCCTCCAAAAGTGCCATCTACAGCCTTTGAAACCATGGTGCTTAATGATGGGCCCCCAAGAGCCGCCCTCGGCTGAGCGCTGTGTGCCGGGAAGGCTGCTTCCAGAGCTGGACGCACACCCCCGGCTGGGTGGGCCAGCGTAGCCACCCGGGCTTCTCCGCCTGGCTCGGGCCACCAGCCAGCCCCAGGATCTAAGTACGTGGTCGCTGACTGTGGGAAAGTTGTCTCGGGTGGAGCAGGCCCCCGGCACAGGGATTTCTTCCCAAGACAAACACAGGCCCTGGCACACAACTCCAGCTCCCTGACTGTCCCGTCGGGTCGCAGCCGAACGCAGCAGCCATGGGAGAATCTGACGTGTGATGCTTCCGGAAGGACCCGTGATGGGTAGCAAGGTGCGGCGGGACAAAAACACACGCTTGCCGCTCCCGAGTCCCGCGGGGGAAGAGCCAGGGGCCTGCCTCTGGAGGCGGGGGCCCCAGGCTCGACTGCAGCACTGGACCGCCTCTCCCGTGCACCTGTTTCCCTCCGTAACCAGAAGAGGCTGGGCTAGATGGGGGCCCAGTGCCAACAACCCAGGGCCCGGGGGTCGTGCACAACGATGGAACCTGGGCCCTCCCATTGGCCAGCACGGTGGCCCTGGGACATCACAGCCCTCTGCCTCCCCGCCCCCTCCTTTCTCCCAGGCTCAGAACCCCAGGTTGCTGCTGGGAGATCCCCAAATTCGTCGATGCTGGCAGCTCAGGAACACCACCCTCAAGTCCCCTCTGGCCAAACAAAGCAGGCCCGGAGGTTAGGCCTAACGGCAGGCTCCCAGCACGTGATCTCTGCAGGCCTCCTATCTCCTCTCCAAGCCCGGGGGGCACTGGATTCCCTCTGCATTCAGCTCCCAATGCAGTGGGACAGTCCCCATCTTAGTCCCTGGGAGGGATCGGTGACTAAACCACCAGCAGAAAGTGGAGGGTGCCTTGGGCCGGCTTCTCGTTTAAACGTCACCAGCGCCTCCGGCAGGGGGCTTTCCTGCACGTTTTGTGGCAGCAAATGGCCACTGGGGCCTGTCCTGTGGGACTCCACGGCCGGCAAGGGACAGGGCTTGGGGGCATCCACTGAACTGGAAACACGAGGCTCTCGCGTCACCGTGCGGCCGCGGGCAACTTCAGTGTGGAAGAATCCCACACCCGGGAACGTGCAGGGAGCGGGAGACGGTCGCTCACGGCCTCCGGAATCCGGCCCGAGGAGGCCTCCACCTCCACCTGCCCACGCGGCCCCCAGGCTCCCCGAGCTCAGCCCACCAGGGTCTGTCCCACCCTCCCGCTGACCCCGCGCCCAGGAGGGGTCCGGTGCCCCTGGCGGCTCCCAGGACGGAGAGCCTGGCCCAGCAGGAGGGGTGGTTAGAGCGGCCACCGGGGGGTCTGAGGTCCCCCTACCCCGACTTCAGGGCTGGCTCCCACACCCTCCGGCCCGGCCGGGTGACCTTCCCAGGGCAAGTGGAGGCCTGCTGTGTGACGGGGTGCCGAGCAGACCTGCCAGGACCTGTAGGCTCAAAGCCCCTCCCGTGGCCCCCTGCCCCATAGTGACCGCAAAGCAGTGGTCCCTCGTCCTGCTCCTGCTGAGCACCCCTGGGAAAAGCCAGCCCTGCAGGGACAAATTCCTGCCACCACGAGGGGGTGCTACCAACATGCCGGGCCACTCTGGACAAGCCTCGAGCATCTTTCCGAGCCTCCCAGGACCCACCTGACTCGGAGGGCTGCGTCGACCCGGAGTTCGCAGCCAAGAGGCAAAGCTCAGCGTCCACACTGGGCAGAGACAGTGCGGCCAGGAGAGCAGGCACATCAGATGTCCCCAGTGCTCGGGCCTGTATCTCCCGGGCTCTCCGGGCTTCCGCCCCGTGCTCCTGCTTCAGAGGGTTCGCGAAGGGGGCTGTGACCATCGTCTAGTGCTTGGAAGAGGAACAGAGGGCTCTCTGACACCTCAGGCCCCACCATCTCCTCCTCGCAAATGGCCAGGAAGAAAGTGAGGGGCAGGGGACCAGCGGCCACCCGTGCCCAGCACGTGGCACGTCTTCACGCCGGGAAAAGCTGGCAACCTCCAGACCGCTCTGCTTGGCCGGGAGCATCCTCTCAGCCAGCTGGTCCCAGACCCCAGTTCCAGAAGCCTGGAGGGCTTGGGAATCTTCCTGAACCACGATGGGCTGTCACCAGCTCACACAAGCTCACACTCGTTCACGAGGTCAGACCTGCTCCCACTGGCTCAGGCAGGTGCATACCAGCTCACGCCGGCTCCTACCGGCTAGCTAGAGCCCATGATGCACACGTCCTCCAAACTCCTCTCTAGCTTGAAGCTGGCCACCGTGGGAGAATTTACACCACGGACATTGGTAAGAACTACACATTCGGGAGATTCTCTTGAGGTGCCGGCTGTTACCCGTTTGCCAGCACACCACCGTCCCTAAAGCCCCAGAATCTAAGACGCTAAAGAAAGCCTCACGCCCCTGAGAAGGCAGCTTGGGTCTCCCTAGCCATGACCCTGCCTGAAGACTGGGCACTGGTCCCAGGCAGGAAACGGACCTGTCCCCCCCCCCCCACCCCAGCCCCGGAGCAGCTCACAGACCAGCCAGACAGAATGTCCAGCCTCTGCCCCCAACTCCACGGGCAGACCTCCTGTGTGCCAGGCACCGTTCTAGGCCTTGGGGCCAGAACGAGGCCCCAGACGAGGACACGATCCTTCCGGCCCGTGCCTAGTGGGGTGCACAGACACACCCCAAATGAAGAAACGGTACCGAGGCTTGGGAAGGAAAACTTGATTAAAATAACAGCATTACAAACAATGCATGGACATCGCCAGAGGTTAGGAAAAATGCGACGCAGAGAAAGTAGCATGGGGAAAATTACATCTCACGGGCGGGGTTGCACGACACCAGGTCGTCAGGATGGTGGCTGAGGACGGGGTGCTGAGCTGACCCCTGGCGAATCGGAGTCTGGCGTGGCATCCAGGTAGGGGCAATGGCAGCACCGACCGTCACCCGGGTGGGGACAGGAGATGGTGACAGAGCCCCCGGCCCCTCCAGGGCCAGACCCGTGGCACAGTCACTCAGCTGTCCCCGGTGCCCGGTGGAGAAAGGCGCTGGCGTGTGGCCTAGAGACCACACTTGCTGCACAAAGGGCGTCAGACCAAATTCAGTGACCCCAGCCCCCAGTGCCGGCCCCGAGGGCAGCTGTGCTGCCTGAGAAGGGTGGCGACGGTGATGCGGTCCCATTCCCTGACGCTTCCGGTAAGCCAGGTGTGGGTTGTATACTTCCTCCCACCCGGCAACACCGTTATCCCCATCTGACAGATGCCGAGGTTAATAACCTGAGCTCAGAGAGGGGGAGTGACTTTCCCGAGGCCACACAGCTAATAAGACGGAGCCAGGGAGGGCTCCTCATGGCTCTGAAAAGCCTGTGCTCTCAGCCACCTGTCACGCTGTCTTTAGGAGAAGGCAAGAAGTGACGAGGGAGCTGGGGGGGTCTTTGGGGATGTGCGTGATGTGGCACCACAGGGCGGGGTGGCGACAGGGGCCGCTCCCTCTGACACAGCAGAGCCCAGCCCCCCCCCCCTCCCCCACCATGCACCCTCAGCCAGCAGCCTGCACGGGGTCCCAGGCAGAATTGTGAATTCAAATACCTACCATGGAGGCAGGGGAAGGACGCAGGGTCCACAAGCCGCGCAAGAGAACCGGGAACGCGACCCGGGGCTCCGTGCACGAGGACAAGAGCGGAACCTAACAGGAGCGAAGGTGACCACCAGCCCGAGCCCCCGGCGGCTGCCGGCTCCTCCTGCGGCGGATGGCGGGTGGCTCGGCGCCATCGCTCATGCCACATGGGCTCGGGCTGGCGGCTGCTACTGACAGGGCCTGAGAAGAGGCCGAGGGCCACACGGCCCCTGAGTCCCCCCGAAGCCGCCCCCTCCCAACAGCCACCGCTGCGTCTTCAAAAGCCACACCGTCCAGTCTAGCGCCGGGGCCCTCGCTCCGCCTCCCCAGCAAGGCCCACACGGTCTTTGCAGCTACCCCGGTGTCTGTGGCCGCGGAGTCCCCACGAGGGACCCCACCGTGGGAAGGCCCTCCCTGTGGAGTCCCGGAGAGATCCTAGGTCCGGACCCTGCAGCGTCGCCTCCTTCCTGAGCCCTAGGGCGGCGCCTGGCAGTCTGGAAACAGCCTTCAAGCCCTCCCTCAACCTCCTCTGCTCCAGACTGAGCTCCCTGTTGCCAAAAATGGCCACGGTGGCCCCCTCCCTGTAGCCACGCCTCTTTGCAAAGGCCCCCCCATCAAGAGGCAGAGTGATTTCCCTCACCCCTGCATGGAGGCTGGTCTCGTGACTTCCTTTGGGCCACAGAATGTGCAGAAGTGATGTTCTGCGATTCCCAGGCCTGTGTATGTCCACTCTTTCGCAAATCTCTGTCCTGCTTCCATGCGTGCAAGCCAGGGCTAGCCTGCTGCAGATTGACAGACCAGCGGCCTCCAGGACAGCCAGCCAAGCCCCAGAAGCAGGTCACCTAGAACCAGCCGCTAACTACAGACACACGAATGAGTGCAGCCAAGAACAGAGGAGCCCATCTGAGTCCAGCCCGTATCATTGAGCCACAGAATCATAAACTAAACGAATGGGTGTCGTTTGAAGCCACTGATGTTGGGGATGTTTGTTACGCAGTGAAAGCTAACTGATATACACCACCCCTGCTCCTTCATTGGTCCATCCTGTAGAGGGTATGGTTTCCAGCTCCCCAAATTTCTAAGCTAGACTTCTTTGAGACATGACCTCCGTTTTAGAAGGTTCCTGATAGAATGGAGATAATGGCCTACGGGCCTCCACCTCCCTGCCTCCCTCCACGCCCTACCCTGCACTCAGTGTCCCCCCAGTCCCACTTCTCAAATTCTCCCCACTCTCTCCCTTTTTCGGGGCTTGGCATGGATCACCACTCTGTCTGAAACACTCCCCCTGCCCACCAACGTGGGTTCACCCTGAACACTCAATCATGATGCATATGCCACTTCCTCCAGGAAGGCCGGGCTAACCCCTCACTCAGCTTTGCTCCCTCCCTGAGCACTCTCAGACACTTCCTTCTTGGGGACAGCTCCTGTGTCACCTTATGGCATCACCTGGCCCTGGTCTGCCTCCCCGCCAGGACAGGAGCCCCGTGAGAGCAGAGGTCGTATCTCTCTCATTCCACTGAGTCCCCAGAGCCGAGGGGCATATCCAGGATGTGCTAAGTGCTCAGAAAAACTTGATTGAAGAGAGGGAAGGAGGCAGGGGACAGGAGGGAGGGGACAGCAGGGAGGAGTGACAATGTTTCAGAGTGGCAAGGATTCCGGCCGATGGCACCAACTCATGTCCGATTATGTGACACTAGCTTCTTCCAGGGTCCTTTCCACTATCCACATGCTTATCCCTGCACGTTCCTGCGGTATCGGCTGAAGATGTGCTGAGCACCAGAGCCCTTCAGAGGCTGCTCCCTTCGTCCCCTCCCACCTGCCCTGGGGCACCTCTGCTGATCCCCTGTCACCCCAATCTGGCTCAGGGGCCGCCCTCCTCCGGCTCACTCCCCATTGAACCAGAAGACGTCCTCCCCTCTCTGAATCCTCTAGGACTGCAGCAAGGCGCTCCTCCCCCCCCCCCTCCCCTGCTCCAGTAACGGCCACCCTCCTCAGCACAGCTCTGGGAGGAAACAGACCCATTTTACAGGTGGGCAGACAGGTTCAGACATGGCGAGTGACTGGCCTAGGGTTGTTCATGAATGGCAGAGCTGGGACATCCAGAATTAGGGTGCCCATAATTCTCCCAAATATAACAAACATTAGTGCCTACCTCCCAACAAAGTAACGTGTGTGGCAAAATGGAAACAGCTACGTCTTCGGAGCTCAGCAAACTTTAGGAAGAGAATTGCGCTCTATCCTGCAGCTCCTTCCTTGTGGGTGAGGAAAACAGGGCTCAGAGAAATGGACTGAGTGTCCCTGGCACCGGCTAATCAACAGCAGAAGCGGAGAACCCCCTGGATGCCACGCGGCCCCCAGCACATTCCCTGGATGCTGTTCGCCCCGTAAACGGGTTTATGACTCCATCCTTCAAAGCACATTCGAGCGAGGTTTATTACATAATAGAAAACAAAGATAGTTTTCTCATATGTTTCCCACTCAGGGAGTTTTATTAAAATGCAATAAATCTCCAGGACAGAGCGTGATTTTAATGCAAAGGGCAGGGGGTCCATCTGTGTTCTTCTATAGACCACAGGGAAAGGCAGGGGGGAGGGGGAAGGAGCATAGGATCCGAGTGGGGGAAAGAATGGAATGCTCTGTGGCCGTGTGAGACTCCGTCCTTCCCAGGAGCTGGGACTCTGCCCTCAACGGGGTCCTGGAGGGCACGGAGGGATGAGGCTTTGGGGTGCCAAGGTCCTGTCACATACAACTTCTCCTTCTGCATTTTCCACTCTGCCAGCTGGCCTCCCCAAACCACGTGATTGCCTTCCCACCGTCCCCGCCAATTCTGCAGCCATGAGCTCGATCTAATCCACAACCCCATGCATAGCTCCCCACTGCCTAGAGGACAGAATCGGAGCCTCTTGGTCAGGCACACAGGGCTCCTCGGTTCAACCTCACTGGGCTCACCTACCTAGTCTCCCACAGTCCTCCGAACACCCCCACAGGTTAGCCACTCCTAACATCTTGGGATTCCCCCCACCAGGCTGGTTCACGCCTCTGTGTTTCTGCAGGTAATGTTTCCCCTGTCTAGAATGCCTTTCCCGCCTGTCTGCCTAGAAAACTCCTATTCAGCCTTCAAAGCCCAGCTCAGATATCACCTCCTCTGAAACGCCCAGCTGCCCTCTCCTGTGGCTTCCTCAGCAGATGTTGGTTCCCCCGTCAGTCGTTTCCTCCCTAACAAGGCTGGTGTCTCGTTCGTGGCCAACCCTAAGACCTGGCAAAGTGCTGGTACAAAGAGGATGCTCAAGAAACGTTTCCAGAATTTAATTATGGGAAAATGTGTCTTACTATCTTACGTTCACCAGGATGCCCCAGTCAGGCTTTCAACTGAGCAGAGACACTGAGAAAATCTGAGGGCCACCATCCCTGGTGTCCTGTGTGGGCAGTGGAATAATGGACCCCCCAGGCACGCCCGCATCCCAGAGCCCAGAGCTTGAGCAAACACTACTTTACGGGCAAAACCGACTGTGCTGATGTGACTAATCGAGAACTTCGGGACGGGGACATCATCTCGGATTCTCCCAGCGAACCCCATCTAATTACATGGCTCCTTAAAACGTGGGACCCCCGTCCAGGCTACGGTCAGGGAAAGGGACGGCAAAACAAAAGACGGGCCAGAGAGAGGCCATGCTGCCGGCAGTGAGGACAGAGGAGGGGCCGCGAGCCAAGGCATGCCGGTGGCCTCTAGAGGCCGCAAAAGCCCAGGATAAACATTCTCCCCTAAAGTCTCAGGAAGCGAATGCTTGATTTTAGCCAGCAGGACCCATATCGGACCTCCGCCCTCCAGAACTCTATGGCAATAAATCTGTGTTGTTTAAAGCCACTATGTTGATGATACTTTGTTGCAGCAGCGAAAGACAATGGATGTATGCTGTGCACCAGCCTCAGCCACTGACTGGGGGGCTCTGCCCCGCCCTGGGCATTTCCCAGCCTCTACATCGTTCCCTGCCACCCCTACTACCTTCCTTCCCACCCCTTCACCTTCCCTTTGCAGCATGGTGAACTCCTATTCATCCTTCAGAACCCGTTCCCAAGGCCTCAGCATGTCCCACAAGCCCACATCCCCTGAGGCTCAGCCACGCCTCACAGCACTTTCACACGCCGTGGTCGGTGAGGTCCCGGACACCAGATGTCTGTGTCCCATTCACTCTGAGTGCTTGAGGCCTAGAACAGTGCCTGGCACTGTTGCAGGGCCTCGAGAAGCACCCGGGAAGTGTCGGGGCTGGGGGTGGTCAAGGTCAGAGGCCTCCGCCCACGCGTGGGGGTCTGGAGGACAACAGTGCACCTTGTGACTTGCCTCACCTGCAGGAGCATTCGCGCCGGGACAGCAGGCGGCCCTCCTGATGTTTCTGTCATTTCCTCTTGCCTCCACGGTACTTTGGTCTCTCCCCTGTCCCAGTAGGACGGCCTCAGAGACAAACCAGCACACGCACAAACGGGCGTCGAGGTCCCGACCCCCTGTAGTCCTACATGCACGAAAGGAGGCCTGACCTTAAGAACTGATCCCACGGACGTCACCAGAGATGCGGGAATAACACACAGACAAGGCCTCTCACGGCAGCCTGCTTCACATCTGTACCTTTGGGGCAACCGGAAACGACACAGAGGTCTGAAAACGAGGATTTGGTTAAATAAATAGTACCTCCTTCAGCTGAGAGTTTATTATGCTGCTACTAAGAACAGCAGTTTTGAAAATATGCAGGAGCATAGGGAAATGTTTAATACATAATATTAAAGTGGGATCTCAAATTTATAGAACACGTACGTATTTGCATCTGGACAAGACTAGTGAGAACCCTCATCTCGAACGTTAACAGCCATGATCTCATAAGGTGGGTGGACACGGGATGGATTTTATGCCTCACCTATTTTAGAACTTCCAAAGTTTCTATGAGAATCACATATTATAATTTTTTTTAAATAAGATTTTTTTTTTTTTAGCGAGAATTTTCTGGGGAGGAATTTAGCAACATCTTCATCAAGATGGTGGCATCACACGGCCTCCTGTTTGAGGGAACGTGAAGCGGCTGCCACGGAACCCACGAGCAGAGCTCCGTGGACGGTGATCTTGCTCAGTGACCCCCCGGGGCCTGTGTCTGTGCCAGAGTTTCTGCCCGGCAAAGGGGACACAGGAGCCCTGATCCCAAGAGGAGGCGGGCAGCAGGCTGCGGGAGAGGGTCTGGGAGAGCCCAGCGGAGGCACCTGGCCTAGCCGGGATGGGACACCTGAGCACAGAGGGACAGGGCCGGGGAAGCAGGGCGGAGGCCTTGAGGGGGGCTGCCCCCAGGGAGGCCAGGCGGGGCGGCAATGGGGGCAGAGGGGGCTCTAAAGGGAGAATCTGCAAGTGTCCTGAGGGCCAAAGAGACGGCCCTTGGCTAAATGCAGACCCGAGAATCAGATCAGGACCCAAAATTCACAGGCTGTCCTTCCCCACTGAGCACCTGTCCCCCATTTCTCAAAATCACACCTGAGAGGGTCACAGGGACCGGAAGCCGCGCTGTGGGCTTGTACTAACGTGCAGGGTGGCTTATGCGGCCCGGCCCTCCGTCACCTCTGCTGGGAGAGCCCCACTCAGAACAAATCCTCTGCCGGGGGCAGTCGCTGCAGGGCCTTCCCAAAGAAGCTGGGGACCTGGGTTCTTTCTGCTCACATCTGCTTTTTCCCTGGCCTCTCCAGCCGGCAGGAATGGAGTCAGAGGAGTGGGATACAGGAGAGGAAGGGAGGGAGGAAAGCAGGGGAACAAGAGCTGTGTGGGTGAGCCGGGATGGGAGGCCAGGGATGCCCTGAGGCCAGGGCAGGCCCCACCCAGGAAGCCAGACTAGTCTGGAAAAGACCAGAATGTTCCTGTCGCCTGCCAAAGCCACCTCTGTGTTTCCCCAACGCAGCCTCTGGTTGCAGAGGGACTGCTGGTAGGCGTTGTGCAGGAGTGACAGCACTCAGGGGGATGGGGAGGAGGACCATACGTGAGAACTCAGTGGCCTCGCCAACACGGGAGGCACCTTGTAGGGAGAGCCGTCCTGGGAGAAAAGGGACACCATGGTGGTGCCCGAGGACGGGATCCTTTTCCAGAAAGTCCTCCTTGACCACCAACTCCCTCCGCTCAACTGAGTGTGGGCGTCTCACGCTTCCCCGGTTCTCTCAGCTTCATCACAGTGCAGATTACACACCACGACCCCAGGTGTTTGCCTGTCTGGTCCCTTCACTCCACTGTGAGACTTGGGGGTCATTGACCATGCCTTACTCAAACCCAGAGCCTGGATGGTTGGATGTGAGGACAGGGGATTAGTAGACATGGGATGGATACATGGGGGGTACAGGATGGATGGATGGATGGATGGATGGTGGATGGATGGGTGATGGATGGAAGGGTGGATGGAAGGGTGGATGGATGGATAGATGGGTGGATGGATGGATGGATGGATGGGTGGATGGATGGATGGATGGATAGACAGATGGGTGGATGGATGGATGGATGGATGGGTGGATGGGTGGATGGATGGATGGATGGATGGTGGGTGGATGGAGAGAGGGATTGGTGGGTGATAGATGGGTGGATGGATAGATGGATGGATGGGTGGATGGATGGATGGATAGATGGGTAGATGGAAGGATGGATGGATGGGTGGGTGTTGGGGGGTTGGTGGGTAGACAAGAGATAGATACATGGGGGGATGGATGGATGGATGGGTGTTGGGAGTTTGGGGGGAGGGAGTGGATATGCAGGGGATGGATAGATTAATGGATGGAGGATAGACAAAAAGAAGGGGATGGGTGGGTGAGTGACAGATGGTGGGAAGAGAGGGAGGAAGCAAGGGAAGAGCCTAAGGCAGGCCAGGGAAGGAGGAGGGATGTGCCACAGGCAGAGAAGACAGTCACCACCAGCTGGGAGGTGTCCTCAGGGTGTGTGGGACAGGGGAGCCAGGACCTGAGTGAGGGCAGAGGGAGGGAGAAGAGGCTTGGGGGCTGGGGACACTGAGGGATTGCCTCAAAAGTGCTTGACCTTTCAGCCACCCAGATCTTATTCCAGAGTATTTTACAGGCACCTCGAGGCCTAAGAGCTGACCTCATCAAACTGTTGATTCAAATCAAGTCAGCGCCTGTCTTGATCCCTATCTGCTCTGGGTCTTGATTAAATCAAACTCAGACCTCCACGGTGATGCTGGAGCACACACGGAGAGAGGCCGGCCAGGGAGGGACGGAAAGTCCCCCGGGGAGGAAGGAAGCAGGCCTGGCACCCACCAAGTGCCAAGCGTCCACAGGGATTAGCTGCCGTCCTCATCAGAACAGCCTGGGACGTCGGCACAGCCACAATCTTCTGCTCGGATTACACAGGAGAGGATGCGAGGCAGGGACGTCTCGGCCCCCGAACTCAGAGCATGATCTCTGCAGGGACACAGACCACACAGAGCTCTGGCCCGCGATTAGCCTACAGGTAAAGCCCATCGATGTCTAAGACGGTCTCTCTAAAATCCCCACTCTTTCCAGGCCGCCAAGGGGCAAAGCACTTCCTCTCTTTATAATTTTCCCACTGCAGACGGTGGCTATAAGCCCTCGGCACCACCCATCTAGAAGGACCTATCAGCGCAGCTGGTCTTTGTTGGCCCTGACACTCAGGGCCCCAGGGGGCTGCCGTCAGCTCAGGAAGCGCACTGCACACAGTCTCTGTCCACCCGACCCTGGGACGGTGGAGCCACGTGGACGTCCCCAGGCCTGGCCATTATCCACCTCTGCAGGGAAGGACCTTGATGATGCTTTGTACCAGTGCATGTCAAGAGGTCCTTGGGTGGCTGGGGTTCACTGCTCAAACTCCTGAGGCCCCTGCATTCACAACACAGAACGTGAAAAGTCTGTGCATAAAAAAATGGAGAGGGAGACGCCAGAGGGCCACGGAGTCAAATCTGATTTTAAATAGAATGGTGGAAATAACACAGTAACATGATGGGTAAACAGAAGTGATCTGAAAATCTCAAATACCAGCTCTCCCAGAATACAAACTCTATAAAGCAGAGTTTCCCAAGGTTTGTTCCAAGGAAAACCCATCCCGAGAAATGCTCAGCAGAACAAAAATAAGAGAATATGTAAATATTAAAACGTAGAAGGGAAATAAAATGAAAACTAACTTAATTTTAATTTAAAATGAGATAACATTTACATAAAATCAAAACAAAAGATCACGGGCTCAGAGGAGATAGAGAAATGCCACGCAAGCTTTTCCGGGAGATGTGTGATGTGAGTTGGCATGGCAGGACTCCCAAAGTCCTACTGCAAAGAAACGCGGGTGATTTTCAACCTCGGAATGTTCACCAGACTTCTGTGACCACAAAACATGTATTTTCTGGAAACACGTACGACCTGTGTGACACTTCCAACTGTCAATCAGCAAACCCTGACTTCGCTCCTCTCCCGTCCCCTGTTGGTGTCGGGTTGGACCCCGCGAGTTGCTTTGGTCAAAGGAACTCGAGCAAACGTGACGGAAGCAGAAGCTTTAAGTGTGCTTGTGGGGTTGGCTTGGTTCTTGAGCCGCAGGGTGGTGCCTGGGAAGAACCCGGCCCGATGGCCTCTGCCCCCTCAGCTTGGGTTCCAGAACAAATGCAGGTGGCCCAGGCCACGCTCTCCAGCCTCATGCCCCGTCCAAGGAAGCCAGACCAGTCAACCCAGGGGTGTGAGCATAAGTGCACGGTACACATCACCGAGTTTGGGGTGACTCATTCCACAGCATGATTGTCACCATAGCTGACTAATACACCATCCCACAGAAGTACCCTTTTAAGACTTGCACACAAAATAACATGGCAAAGAGAAACATTATTAAGAGGAAACACTCTTAGAAGCTGTTGGGAAAGAACGAACAGCACCAGGCGGGAGCCGAAGACGCACTCAGAGGACGCGCATCTTAAAATCGAGGGTCCTCGAGAGGACCTATTGGCAGTGGAGAGGCAGCGTTTAAGAAAAAGTCGAGCAACCCAAAAGAACGAGATAGAAGACACAGGCAGGTAAATCCCAGGGGAGGAAACGTGAATAGTCAACAAACAAAGGAAAGTATGTTCGACCTCACGAGGAATCACAGAACTGCGAAATAAAACAAGAGGGGGCTCCACTCTCACATCTGCTCGAGTACAGACATACGAAGTCTGACAACTCAGAGACGCGGGCGTCACTCCGCAGACAGGCTGGCAACAGGGAGAGAAGAAGGAAGCTGGAGACTCACGTGTGGGCGCTCGATGCAGCCCTGGTGGGAATCACAAAATGCAGGGGATAAAACTCCTCGTGCTCCCACGACAGGGGACACATAAGTCAACCAGATGATACGTGCCACGTGCAGAAATCACCAAAACCGAGGTGGGAGCACAAATCAAATTACAGAAGGTGAAATGACTCCACTTCTACCCATTTTTAAAAAATTTTTTTAAATGTTTATTCATTTTTGAGAGAGAGAGAGAGAGAGAGAGAGAGCGTGAGCAGGGGAGGGGCAGAAAGAGAGAGGGAGACACAGAATCGGAAGCAGGCTCCAGGCTCTGAGCCATCAGCACAGAGCGCGACGCGGGGCTCGAACTCACGAACTGTGAGATCATGACCTGAGCCGAAGTCGGACGCTTAACCGACGGAACCACCCAGGCGCCCCTGTAACAGGACATTTCTTGAAGAGAAGAAATCCCAGACAGGAAAAAATTAACATCTATTACAGCCAGGGAATTGGTCTTGGGCTAGCCTAGGCTCTGTTATGATAACAGCTAAAGCCCTTAATTTCAGTGGCTCACCAGCGACTGGCCCCCAAACTTAATCAGATGACCCCAAAATAACTACAAGGGAGGCTGGGGAAGGAAGGAAACGCTTGGATTATTTGGTGAGCACTAGATTAGACTGTCTCTGACATATGGTACCCAGTACGTTCTACAATTCATGTATACATTAAAGATTTCATGATTAAATTCAAGATAGGAGGAAGAGAATCACCCCACAAAAGGGAGGGGATGCCAGCAAGGCACTCTGGGAGAAGACCTGAGACCCACGCCCACCCCCAGTATTCCCGAGGTTTCCCCTGTGGAAGGTCCTGCCCAAGGTCATATGTGCCAGGGGAAAGGTAGGGCTGGTGTGGCTCTCATACCGGCTCAGTGATGGCACAGGCACGACGTCAAGTGGGCTATGGGACTGAGGCTGCCATGCTCAGTGCGAGGATGCAGGCAGTCCCAGCAGAGAGGTGGGGTGGGGAAAGGTGGGCTAAGGTCCACTTTCTCCCCAGCGTGGGGATGCCCCCAGTCCCCTCGTGCTCCACTTGACAGCATCAGAGCCAACTCTGTGTTCCTGTCCCCCACCCCATCCCCTAGGACGGCCTCATAGGTGTAAAGGGTTCTCTAGGTCACATGAGCATCTCCTAAGAACCATGTCGCCATCCATCCATCCACCCGTCTATCCGTCATGTGTCCATCCATCCATCCAACCAGCCATCATGTGTCCATCCATCCACCCATCATGTGTCCACCCATCCATCCATCCATGTGTCCATCCATCCATCCACCCATGGTGTGTCCACCCATCCATCCATCCATGTGCCCATCCATCCATCCATCCATCCATCATGTGTCCATCCATCCATCCACCCATCATGTGTCCATCCATCCATCCATCCATGTGCCCATCCATCCATCCATCCATGTTCCCATCCATCCATCTATCATGTGTCCATCCATCCGTCCATCATGTGTCCATCTATCCATCCATCCACCCATCATGTGTCCATCCATCCATCCATCATGTGTCCATCCATCCATCCGTCCATCTTGTGTCCATCCATCCATCCATGTGTCCATCCATCCATACATACATACACACATCCAATGTCCAGCCTGTGGCAGATCTGTGATGGGTTCTGGGCATCCAATGATCACCAAGGTGGACCTGACTGGTCTCCATCCCCAATAAGTGCATGTTCTGGGTGGGGCGAAGGGGGATAAACCATACCCAAGAACTCCCACACTCAAGGAGAGATACAATAAAGAATTCCTGGGGGCTACTTACACTGAGAGGTGGGGTGACCTCTTTGAAAAAAAGAGGTTTATACTGAGACTAAGTGTCCACAGGGGCCAGTACCTGAGGGTCAATGCCGAGCGCATTCCAGGCAGGCAGCCCCAACAGTCACAGCCCCCTTACAGGGACCAAGCTGGGCATGGTGGAGGCTCAGGCAGCAGGCCGGCTGGATACTGAGCGGCAAGAGGGGCTGGGCTGCGGACTGGGGTAGGACCCGGTGCCGTGGCTTTTATCCAGATTCCTAGGGAAGCCACAGCAGGAAGCTGAGCCTCACTCCTAAGCAGCCGACCCCCTGGCTCCTCCAAGTGTGGTCTCTGGACCAGCCCCGATGGCAGCATGTGGCCACCTGTTAGAAATGCAGACCAGGAGACCCGAGTGACCGTTGAAGCCAGAAAGGCGATGCTGGAAAGACCCCTCCTGGGTCTGCTCTCACCTGGGGGGGGCTCCTGGGGGGGAGGGTCTCCACACTGAGTCTGCATCTTCCAAGGCATGGCCCGAGTGGCAGTAGTTTTGAAGAGATTTCCAAGTGACCCTTACATACCTCCTCCCACCGAGGACCCACTTTCTACTATTTGCATGTGGCTCAAACCTCGATGGCTTGCAGTTACCTTCCTGACGGCGTTTGTGAGGCAGCCGAGCCTCACCGGCCGTTTGGGATTCAGCGGTGGTGACACCAAATGGGCCTCCCAAGACCCAGCCCAGGCTGGACACCGGAGCCGCGCCTGCCATAGCCCAGACCAGGCCACATGCGGGCCCAGGTCGGGCACAGACATCGGGCGATGCTGAGGCCCCCAGGTGACCCCGGAATGAGCCAGGGCCCTGCTACTCCAAGTGTGCTCAGTGGGCCAGCAATTCGAGCATCGCTAGGGGCTCGTTAACAATGTGGAGCCCCGGGCCCCACCCCCGACCCAGGAATCAGAATCTGAATTTTAACAAGACCCCCTTCCCCGCCGAGGCTCTTCTTCAGGATGTGGATTTTCAACCAGGGACAAAATTGCCCTCAAGGGGCAAACACTGGTTCTCGAAGGGTGCGAAGGATCTTAGTTTTTATGTACAAGGCGCAGGTCACATTGAACTTCAACAGAAATACAGTCGTGGGCGGAGGGGCACCTAGGAGAACAGTGTCTCAAAGGCTTCCTGCGGGGAACGGGGCCGATCAAGCAGACAGTTGAGGGTCCCCAGCTCCAGGCCGCGGGGGCCTGGGCAGCACCAGCCGGGGACTTTGCCTCCGATCTGTATCAGGGGTGCCCGTTCGTCCCTTTGCCTGGGAGTGGTCTCAATTTTCCAATGGATAATGCAGTGTCCTGGGAACCCCTTGAAGGGTTGCCCCTGGGAACCTGGAGGGACAGCCCTGAACCAGGGGAAGAACCAGGCGACATCCTCCTGCAGGCAGGGTGTGGGGGCACAGGAGCATTTACAGATCTTGTCCATCTTAATTCCAAACGCTCTTTATCTTTACCTCGCAACCGCTATGGCCCCCCCCCGTGGGGTAGATACAAGTCGCACATCAACTCTCAGAGGGACCGTGCGTGCCCACGCTCTTCTATACTTGCCCCCACAGCCTCTGGCTCTGCCCACTGGATCCCCCACCCCTACACCTGGACAAGGAGGGCGGGATGCACAGGTATCAGTCTTGGGAAGCCACCAGGGGACAAGGGAGCAGGGCAAGACTGTGGGCGTGTGTTGCATCTCAAATCCCTGGGGCCTTGCAGGGGCGAGGCTTGGAGGGGCGGTGAGGGGCAGCGGGGGAGGAGCTGGGAAGGGGCTACAGGACCCCACCATGGATGAAGAGGCAGCAAGGGAACACAGGTGAGGATGGAGAGGGGGCGACAGGGGCAAGAGCCATTTAGGAAGTCAGATCCGGGCAGTGCAGCCCAGGGGTGAGGACCGTGCAGTGAGCTGAACGACACAGCCAAGCAGATGTGTCCACGACCTACCTCCAGAGTCTGTGCACGGCCTTACTTGGAAAAGGGGTGGTTGTGGATGTCATTAAGTCAGAGCTCCAGGGATGAGATCACCCCGGATCACCTGGGTGGGCCCTGAATGCAACAATAAGTGTCCTCATAAGGCACACACACAGGGCGGACACACAAAGAAGAGGCCGTCTGAAGCCAAAGCTGGGGGCAGGAACTGGAATGTCCCCCCACCCCCACCCCAGGAGCTGGAAGAGGCGTGAAGGATCCTGGGGGAGCCCGGCCCCACCCACACCTTGATCTCAGACTCTAGCCCCCAGGGCCATGAGAGAGCAAATTCCTGTTCCTTTAAAGTCCCTACTTTTTGTCCTTCGTTCCAGCAGCCCCAGGACATTCGCACAGACTGGACATGGGCAAGCGTCAGGCAGGCTGGTCTGGGTGAGTGTGTTCCTCCTGTTGCCATCAGCCCTGGGAACCCAGGATGGGAGGTGCCCGCACAGGACCGGCTCTGAAGCCAACTGGAGGCTCTCTGGAGGGTGGGGGGCAGCCTCGCTCCCTCCCGGTGCCCCTTCCCCAGAGTGGAGGGCACGGCCCCACCCTGAAGACCGGACGGGGTGACAGGGGGCCCCTGAAATGCAGGACAATTAAAAATGCACTCGGCTCACATTTCAGAGAGCCATTTCCAGAATGTAAATACCATACCTGTCCTTAAAAATGGATTCACGGGGACCGCACAGGAGAACCCTGGGGAGGCTGAGGGCGCGCCCACCGAGTGAGTCGCTAATCCGCGTGATCCAGGCACGGGCTCTGTCAGCCCCCATCCACGTGGGCCTTGACCAGCAGACGGAGGCGGGGTGGCATCCCCACGCAAGACCAGTGGCAACCTTTCCACTTCTAAAGACACTCACGCGAGTGCCAAGATAGAGGGGACGTGGGCTGAAAATGCTCGCACGAGGAAAACGTGATTGGCAGTCGAACACAGACGCTGCTCATGCTCCCCGGGAACCAAAGGGACTCAAACGGGAGCGGCCGCTGGGGCCTAGACGGTGCGGGCCAGAGTGCCGCCCGCTCGGGGGCCTGCAGTGGGCCGGCCGGCCATCCGCTCACTCTCCGGCTCGGTCGTTACCCCCCGGGCTTCTGCCCAGAGAGCAGAAGGCGAAGGACAACCACACGCCTACATTTTTTTTTACGGCAGCAGCGTGGCCCCGTGTCAGAACGAACCCACCAAGGGCTAGTCCGCGGCCACAGGAAGCGCTGATGCGGACGCGGTCCAACCTCGAGAAACTGGAAACAGATGCGTGAAGAAAGGAGAACGCAGAACTTTCTTCCACGTCTGACTATATAAATACGTCCGCGAGAGAAAGATACACAGAGGATATAATGGCTCCACGCCGGAAGTAATGGGTGGGGCTGGGGTGATCCTTCCTGACATGACGAACGCCTTTGCGTGTATTTTTAGTAAAGGAGAGGAAATGCCTGCGCAGAGACAGTGATGAGAAAGAACATGGAGAATTGGTCTGTTGATCTGCTTCGGAGAAAAACTAAATCGAGACCGTGTACCGTTCTGGGGACCTTTCGTGTCACCTCGCCGGGCCCTCATGCTCTCCCAGGCAGAGACAGAGCGGACAGAGCCCCCCCCCCCGCTGGAGCAGCCCTGAGGTGGGTGGTTGGCCTCCCTCTCGGCTGCTGTAGCCACGTCTGAAGAATCGGGAGTCTGGAGCCCTTCAGCAAAAATTCCCGGCCCCCGTGCCACGGGGTGACCCAGATCCACCCGTCCCCACCGCGTCCCCCATAAGGGTGGGCAGCAAGCCCTACGTATACCCCACAGCTCTGTCCTGTGGGCACAGATGGCACCGGGAAGGACTGTTCCAGCAACATTTATGACCTCCCGTTTCCGAGCGCAGCCCACGGAGATGCTGGAGGGAGCGAGGGAAACCGGGCATTCCGGATGGTCAGCGAGTGCGGCCCGTGCAGGGAGAGCCTGCCCGCCCGTCAGGACGTGGCTGGTGTGCGGCATTTGGGGCCAGAGAGGCGGCTACTATGGGATGCTGCCCAGAATTCAAGGCCAAGAGAAGAGCCAAGTGCCCCTGTTCACTCTGCAGCCCCGGGGGGACCTCCTTGGACCATCCACCTAGCAAGAGACAACGCCCTCCATGGGCCAGCCTGTCCCAGGGCCTCGCCCTGAAACCCTCAGAGGGCCGCAGTGAGAGGTGGCGGAAGCTTTAGCGCTCACGCCATGGTCCACTCTCATCCCAAATGCCGAGCTGCCTCCCCGCCACACTGAGCGGGACTTTTGAAAGCAAGCCTCGGACCTCTCCTCGGGGGTGAGCTGCTTCAAGGCACAAGACGAAATGACGAGGGGGAGCGTGGCAGGAAACCAGCTGTCCTCTTTGTAGGATGCTGACCCCTCTCCCTGAGGCCGACAGAAGGACTGGGGGGCGGGCTGGGCGGGGGGGGGCGGTCTGCAGGGCGAACCCGCGAATCCACGGCCGGGAGGAGCCGGCTAGGAAAGGCTCTCTGGCTGGAGGGGTAAGAAAAACGCAGAGCAGTACGAGTGGTTTGCTTGCTCCCCAGGCTTGGTCCCATCAGCACCGCCGGTGACCAACCCGGCTGCCCCAAGACGCCCCCATTCCTTATACAAGAAGGAAAGGACCCAGCTGGAGGTACTATTTCAACACCTTCCCAGAGCATCACGGAAATCCCCCAACAAGAACCAACAGAATGAATCATCAAGCCTCTGCCCCAGAAGCAAAGCCAAAAGCCAAAAATAAATCAACTCAAGGGGGCTGCACACATACAGGAGTCCTGATGAGCGGGCAGAGGTGTTTTTTTTACGGATTTCAAATAGAAAGAATGAATTAATTGGTACTTGAGAAACACACCTTGAAAAACAAACCGGTCCAACACACCCAGGGAACGTGGGAGTGGCGAGCAGCGCGAGGAGGAAACACAATCGTGGCCCGAGGACAGCTTTTGAGACGACAGCCCCAGCCGCCCGGGAGCCTCCCTTCCCCCTCCCTGGGTGAGCAGGTGTAAATATTGAAGATGATAGTAACCGAAATGATTTCTCCAAAACCTCCTTCTCTCCCACCTCGTTTAAAACATCAAAGGGGCCGCTTAATGTTCTTGGACTGAATTCACATCTCACACAGAAAGAGATATCCCCTGTCGCCACTGGGTTATTTATTTACCAAGCTCCTCGGCTGAGCCAGGAAGAAAGAAAAACGTCTGGACAATGAGGATAATCGGCATTCTCGGTGGACTCCAGGAGCCTCGTCTGAAGTTCAGGGCGTGAGCGGAGGGAATGTGTGCACTGACCTGAATTCAAAATGCAGACCCTCTTCCTCGGGGAGGAAGAAAGGCAGGGGGAGGGGGAGGGGGAGAGGAGAAACCGAAAGAAAAGAGAGCGAAGGAGCTTTCTAAAGGGCCGTCTTTTCTCCGGTGCTGTTTGTGCCCACTGCCGAAACCCGCCGTCGCTTTCCACCGTGTCCTACGTGCATTTTGTAGCCGAAGAGAAGTTGCGAGGCCGCCAACTCACAGGGCTGCTCCAGCTGGGCGTCTGGATCTCAGCCCTCAGTCTCGGGAGTAGTGCAGGTGCACAAGGAGAGAGGCCCGCCCTCGGCTTGACTTACCGCCACAGAGAACTTTCCAGAACCTTCCCCATGTCGGCGTGGTAATACTTCGTCAGGATCAAGATCACCTGTGGTGGCAACAGAAAGACAAAGGCAGAAATCAGCCAGTTTCGAGGTTCTGAAAGAGGGATGTGGGGACGTTCCCTGACCCAGTACACATCAGGGGCCCGGGTCTTTCTGTCGGCTTCCCTGGGAGGCCCCAGCCACCCTGCACACGAGGCCAGTGTCCGCCCTGAAACCTCCCAACCTCCCTCCGTCCTCAGAGTGACTTGGGGACCATCCCCATCCTGCCAGGGCCACCAGGTAGCTGGCACTCAGCAGGAAAAATTCTTAAAAATTGTTTTAATGTTTGTTGGTTTTTGAGACGGAGAGAGAGAGAGATGGGGCGTGAGCGGAGGAGGGGCAGAGAGAGAGAGGGAGACACGGAATCCGAAGCAGGCACAGAGCCCGACACGGGGCCGGAACCCACAAGCCGGGAGATCGTGACCTGAGCCGAAGTCAGATGCCTAACCGACTGAGCCACCCAGGCGCCCCTCAGCGGGAAAACTTCAAACTCGGCCCCAGACAATCTCAAACCATGGTCAGAGGGTCAGCCGAGCTAGTGTCCCAGAGTGCCGGGCAGAGGACGCGTTTGACAAGGCTTCAGGAGATGGGGCCTCGTCCCCACCAGGGCCTTCGAGAACGCCTGCTGGGCGTCCCCAACACACGGGCAGGCCCCAGAAGCTGGGGCCTCTGCCCCTCTCCTGCCAGTGCTGGCTGGATGATGCTGGAACCAGCAGAGGGCTGGGGAAGGCGCACGAGGGCGGCCGAGGCGGCAGGCGGCCCGCACATCATCGACAGGGCACACGCTGCTTCACGGCCCCTCAACTGTCATCACGCACGTGGGCCCCCCCCCCGACGAGACCGTGTCCCCTCAGCCCCGTGCAGAAAAGGGAACTGTTAGGTAATAACAAAAATAAACGTGCTCAGAAGCACCCGAAAGTTCCTCCAGACGCCCGGACGGGTGGACCACCACAGAAAGGAAGTGAGGATTGGCCTGCCTGGCGGGAAAAGCGCCCTGTCCCCAGCGACTTCGCTGGCCAGTGCATTTTCCCACACATCACCTTTCATTTCGCTCGCTGCCAGTCTCTATTAGCTGCTCCCGGTTGCCATGGGAACCGGGGGGGGACCCCGGGGACACCCCCCCACACACCGGCTCCCAGCAGAGCCGTTAGCCCGGTTAATCTGGGGTCACCACACTGGCCGGCTCCGGGTTTGGTTCCTTCCCGCCCCGCACGGCCTCCTCTGTGTTGGGGACGCGTCTGCCCCAGACACCGTCTGGCTGAGCTTCCCCTGCCCGACGATGAAAGCAGGGAAGATACGAGGAGGGGGTGCCAGCCGGGACGGGACGGCGCGCATTCTGGAGGCAGCAATGATCAAACGCAGACCGGAGGCCTCGGCAGCGGGGGCGCGACGGCCCCGCCTCTCGCTCAGGAACAAAGCCACCCTCCCCTGCCAGGCGCTCGGGCTGCCAGAGACGAGCGGGAATCCTCTGAAGACCCGGGGAGGCGGGCAGAGTGACAGGGCCTGGACAAGCAGGAGACAAGCGTATTTTTAACCTATTGATTTATATTTTATAGCCTCGCTGCTCCCGGAGGGGATTTCGAGGAGCCAGAGCGTGACAGCTGGAAGGGACCTCAAAGTCTGCTTCATCCAGCCCATCCAGGGTGAAATCCTTAAGCCAACATCCTCATCAAGCCCCAGCTAGCTGAGCTCTGCCCACACACCGCGGAGGGTGGGGAGCTCACCCCCCAGCACGGCGTTCGGACCCCTCCTGGATGGGTGTCTCCACTCACACCCACCCCCTTCGTTCTGAGCACCAGCCCCACCGGACCTCTGCACGAGCTGTTCCTCATGCTGCGACCTTCTCCCCGCCCCCACTCCTGACACCTTGGGTGTCTCCCAGACCCCTCCTCTGGTTCAGTGCCCCCCACACCCTCCCAGACCCTGCGCTCTCCCCTCCAGCACGGCTCACGGGGTCTCTTTCGAACATTGGACGATGAGCCCTTCGGGGGAGGGGACTGTGTCTCGTTTTATGTCCCAGCACTGGGCACGGCACCTGCTGTCTAACACGACTAAGGCAATGAAGCCAGGGGAGGCGAGGGCCCTGGGTGAGCGTCTCCTCCCCTGCTCTGGCCCCCCTCTGCCATCAAGAGCACACACCGTCTACCCTTCGTGCGACGGACAGAATCTTTCTGCTGGCACCACCTTAACCCACGGGAGGTTTGGGCTCCGGAGGCCAGGGCCGGGGGCCATCCTTGCCCGGCGCTGAGACAAGGAGCCACCCAAGAGGGGTCAGCCCTGGGGGAGCCCGGCAGGCACCCCTCTCTCTGCGGCGGGCAGCGGAAGGCGGCCTCTGCTTTGGGGTCAGCCCCTCCGAGCCCCGGTGGATCTCAGCTCCCCGCCCTACAGCGAGGAGGAGACCCCCAGCTCCCTCCGTGGGGGTGAGGGTGCCAGAGCCAGCAGCCACGCTCTGGCCCACACTCGCTGGCATCCGCTTGTCCCCTGGGCAGCGGGTTGACTCGGCTCGTGCACATCGACCCTCTTTACGCCCGGGACCCACGTGCAGCTCCTGTCATTATCCCCACCTGCAGGCGAAGGAACTGAAACAGAGAGAGCCTAGGGGTGCCCGGGTGGCTCGGGCGATTGGGTGTCCTACTCTTGATTTCTGCTCAGGTCATGATCTCACGGGTTTGTGGTTCGAGCCCCACGTCAGGCTCTGCACTGACAGTGCTTGGGATTCTCTTTCTCTCTCTCAAAATAAACAAATAAACTTTTAAAAAGGGAAAAAAAAGGGAGACCCAGGTGGCTCAGTTGGTTAAGCATCCGACTTCAGCTCAGGTCATGATCTCACGGTTCACGAGTTCGAGCCCCACGTCTGGCTCTGTGCTGACAGCTCAGAGCCTGGAGCCTACTTCAGATTCTGTGTCTCCCTCTCTCTCTGCCCCTCCCCTGCTCACGCTCTCTCTCTCTCTCTCTCTCTTTCTCTCAAAAATAAACAAACATTAAAAAATTTAATCAAAAAGGAAAAAAAAGAAAACAGAGCGAGCTTAAATGCTGCGGGAAAGCATACAGCACCCAGCACCCCAGCAGGTTCTGAACTGCCGGGCTGAGGTTGGGTCTGCACCGTCCGCTCTCCTGATACTGTCCCGCGATTCTCGCACGTGCTTGAACAAGGGCCCCACGTTTTCATTACTTTTTGAAAGTCGTTTCAAAGAACTGAAAAGTATGGCACGCCCTTCTGGGGGTCCCAGCTAACAGCTTTGGAAATGAAATATGCCAGGACCACTGATCTGGGCGGGAGACGAATCTGGAAGGGCACTGGGGCTTCTGCGTCCCAGCCTTCGCCAACGGTCTCCTCCCGCCCCGAGGTTGCTGGAGCCCCCCCCGCCCGCACGACTCCTTCCGGATAGTCAGAAATGCCCCGACGAGGATTGAGAGCCACCCCTGCCCAAGGAAGGACAGACCCCGCAGGTCCTAGGTCACCCTGTGTCTCCTCTTTTCACTCCTGGCCCCCCCGGCCCTGGAGGTAGGCGGGCTTCCCCCTGACTCTCCAGATACACCGTCACCCAGGTCTAGCCAGCCCTGACCCCGGTGAGAGAAGCCAAGCTCTCTGGGCTTCCCAGACCTGCCTGTCCTCGACGCTGCTGGCTGTAGGTTCCACCACGGAAGGGACGTGGTCCACTTGGCTCCACCCTGAACTCCCAGGACTCAGCACAGAATGAAAGCTCACAGTATTTGTTGAGTGAATGAAGGAACAAGTCAGAGAGTAAATGAATAAATACTCCTTCGCAGAAGCAGATCCGGAGAGGACACCGAATCTGTCCTTCAGGCCACTGTCACCGCCCACAAGTCCCTGCTGCCTAGGGTTCCCTCCCGAGCCCACTGCCTGGCCACCCTCTCCTGACCCAGGAAACGCCACCCAAGGGTGCAGAACCTGGCCCGTTCTGGAGGCCCCCGGCGACAGCCATCCAACGCTCAAGGGACAAGCTCGGGACCCCCGGTGGGGTGAGCCCGCCCCCGTCCCAGTGACGGTGCCCACGAGGTGGCCCCAACTGGGCAGCCAGGGCCAGTGGGATGTCGTGCGACCCAAGCAGCCCCCCAGGGCCCCCCATTCAGAAAGACCTGTGCTTGGTTTCATGCTGTGCTGTCACTGCCTTGAAATTCTTAAAGAAGTTTCAACGAGGGGTGTGTTTTCGCTACACATTGGACCCCGTGAACAGCGGAGCTGGGCCTGAGGCAGGTGCCCACCCCTCTGACGTCCCCAAGTTTGAATCCCCCTCCAGCCCCTCGAGGTGCTGGAAAGAGAGTATCTGCCTGACCCCCAGTTCCACCAAGATGATGAACCCCGTCTCCCGAGTCAGGGAGACAGGAAGCCAGGCCAAGGTGGGGGCTGGAAGGAGGCAGCAGATTTAATGCCGGAACCCATGGGAACCTGGGACAGCTTCCAATGCCTGCCTTTAGAAATGGAGAAACAGATTCAGAGAAGGGAAGGGGGGTCCAGCAGGGATAGGCCTGGTCCCCAGAGATCCCCAGCCAGGGCCCAGGGCCAGCTCCCACTGGCCCCGGGCACTATTCCAGGGACAGGAGCGGTGGCCTCACCAGCCTGCTCCTCCACTGAGAGGCAGCCGAGGGCTCTGTCCCCAGGAAGGAAAAGAAACTGTGACGTCCACACTCAGTCCGTGCAGAGACCCTCAAGTGGGCAGTGGAGCCCCCACCCGGGCCCCGAGCAGCCTGCCTCCTGCCCAGGCCACAAGCCAATTCAAGACCCAGATAGTGAGTCTCTGCCCCCAGGACGCCCGACATGCCCTTCTGTTCCCCCAGTGAGCCTATAAAATCCACTTAGAAATGAGGCGCTGGGTCTGTACCTCAAAGCTCCCGAGAGGGGCTTGTGGAAACAGCCCTGCGGTTGGAGCCACCAGCCGAGGACCCTGAAGTGGCATCAGGGGTCCGCCACTGTGGCCGAGGCTGGCTCGGGGAGGTCTCGGCGCCCAGGGCGCACGGAGGCCCGCAGCACCAAAACGAACACCGCCAGCTGCAAATGTGCTCGCCGCGCTGTTCACATCGTCTTTCATCAGGTGCCCCCGCACGGCTGGCACACTTCTCGGATGGAATGAAACCAAACGAGGAGGGTGTGGCGGCATCGGGACGACCCCGGCCCTCTGAGCCTCTGTCTCCTCCTCTGTGAAATGGAGCGGATTGGGGTACGACCCCACAAGGCTGCCAGGGGAGGGGGCGATGCCCATCCACGCGAGCCTATGCCTGAAATCAGAGCACAGAGGCCCGGGGGCGAGGCCCTCTCTCCCTGAGCGGCCACTGGCACGTTTCTAGGTCAGCTATTTCTGTTTCCTGGGGTGTGAGTCACAACAGTGGGGCCGACAGGACGCCCTGGAGGGACCCGCAGAACGCTAGGCCTCTTCCTGCGGTCGGCACGCAGCCGGGCCCCACGGGCAGTGCAGTGACGAGCGCAGACACGAGCCCTTCCCGAGCGCGGCCCGCGGACTGGGGAGCCTCCTGAACTGCCGCCCGGCCCGCGTGGGTTTCGCGGAACCCTCCCCGCGCCCAGAACCCGCGGCGCTCAGCACTGTCACCTCCCACGGGCATCTCAGGACTAGAAGCACACAGATCACCTCCGGCTGGAGGTCCCAAGCCTTTCAAGGAGCCAGTGGGAAAGGATTTTGAAGCAGCCTTATATCTGTGTGCCTTCCAAGGGCTCAAGGATAATCCCCAAAAAATAACAAATACGCAGCACAATTCAGGAGTCAATCAATTGCACACACACACACACACACACACACACACACAGCAGCAAGAATTCAGCACCAGCTGCCAACTCAGAAATGAACTTCCCATCAGAAAAAGGGAAAATGCAGAGGTGGCCCGTGAGGGTCAGGCCTGCGAGGCCCCAGAAGGCGCCCCTGCCCACTGATGTCCCCCAGGCCAGTCGGGACAGGGCCGGCCCATGGCACGGTGAGTCGAGGTTCTCGCTGCTCACAGTGGGGCCTGGGACCAGCCGTGCACACTTCCCACGAGCCCCTGGAAACGCAGAACCTGGGTGAGGCCCCACCCCAGACCTGCTGACTCAGAATCCGTGTTTTTAACGTCGACGTTTCAGAAACCGCACTGGCGGATCCCCGGGTCCCTATCCGCTCACCCCCATCAGAAGCTGAATTTCCTTCTAGCACGCAAGAGGGCCCCATTCTCTCCATCCTCATGCAGCTGTTAACCAACAACAAACACACTCCACCCTCAGGCACACACTCACCACCGTGAATTTCAGTCACCCCAGGGCCTTTGTACATGCTGGTTCCTGCACCTCTGCCTTCCTCCCGCCCCTCTGCTCTGCCTCCCTTCTGCTCATTCTTAAAGCCACCCCCCCGAAACCTTCCCCAGAGGCTGTGGGCTCCAGGAGGGCAGGAACCAAGGCCACCTCTATCAGCACCTTCTCCCGAGCCTAGCCAAGTGCCAGCACATAGTGACAGTCTGATAAATAACTTCCCAGTGAATGAATGGGTGGCTAACTGGCTCCAAAAAGCCAGGAATGACTCCTGGTGTGGCTCTCCCCGTTCCCACCCCACCTGTCCACTTTCACAGGTGCAAAAGTTGACGCGGGAACGTGTACAACATTGTATCATCGCACAACACCAGAACACGTGGGTTTAGAAGCCCACCGAGGGCTGAGGCCCAGAGAGAGGAAGGCTCCAGACCGGGGGCACCTGCAGAATGCCACTCCCGGCTCTCTGCACCACGACGCACTGCCTCCTGGCGGGAGAGATGCTGAGGCCAGGAAGGAGGTCAGGGCCTCTCGGCATGTGCCAACTGTGCCCATCACACAGATGAACAAACTGAGGAACCAAGAGATAAAACAATGGCTGCAACAGCAGACAGCTAGCCCTTCGATGTGGGAACACAGAGAACAAACGAGGCCTCAAGTGTTAGAGAAAAGGGAGGTCGGGAAAGAAGGCAGAGGGTAAGATGTTTTGTGGTGACTTCAAGTATTCATCCAACGAACAGTCTGTTTTGCTCCATACGGCAGGCGTGAGGGTCCACAGAGAGGAAGCCGCCAGGGTCCCAGCAGCCACAGGCACCGCTGTCCCCTGATCCCACCAGATGATGGCATTCCCCCTGCACGCAGGCCTCCAGGATGCTCCAGAGAGAACCACGAAGGCGTGTTTCACGGTCTAGGAACGCGTGTTCACACGCAGAAAGGGTAGAAGGTTATGCAGGGATCTTTGCGTACAACCTCAGGAGAGGCTGGGACATACACCCACACACGCCAAGGGACGCTCCTGTCCTGAGCTGTGTGCCAAGGCACCCTCCTGGGTGTGCCCTTGTGGGGGCCGGTCCAGCCACACAGCTTACATCCCCGTCCAATAGGGACAAGATTCTCAGAGAGGCCCCAGCAGGAGAGGCCTCCCGACTGTGGACTCACCAGCCCTGAGAGTGGTCACGCCCCCTGCTTGGGCGAACCCTCCGTTCCCTGGAATCTCCACTCACTCGTCTAAAAAAGCGAGGGAAAAGTCCCCGTGCCAGGGGAAGGGGCTGATTACCAAAGTCACTGGGGGGGGGCGGGGGGGGGGATCACTTCTATTCCATTACCGAAAAGAAAAACCACCCGAACAGTCACAGGGACTTGGGAACTTGACCAGTTTGTCCTCTGCAAGGAAAAGAGCTCTGTGGCTGCACCTGTTCTCAGGGGACGCCCCCCTGGGTCCAGAGGGACAGGGCACAGCCTACTTAAATGGAATGAGGATGGGGCTCCTGGGGGGGCTCAGTCGGTTGAGCATCAACTTCAGCTCAGGTCATGATCTCGCCATCCGTGAGTTCAGGCCCCGCATCGGGCTCTGTGCCGACAGCTCAGAGCCTGGAGCCTGCTTTGGATTCTGTGTCTCTCTCCGCCCCTCCCCTGCTCGTGCTCTGTCTCTCTCTCTCCCTCAGAAATAAACATTTAAAGAAATTTTAACGGAATGAGGTCCGTGATCTGGTCCTACCGAGAGGTCGTGACTCTCAGCACAGGCTCGTCAGTCACGCAAACATCCCACGCTGGACAAGGAGGCCGATTTACAGCCAGCAGTGAGACAGGGTGAGGGACATCGGGATGACCTCCCTCCCATGCAAATCGGTGCTGGCAGAGTCCCTCCTGGAGGCTCCCGGGGCGGCCTGGCCAGGGCACGTCTGTGAGATGGCAGCTTGCTGGCTGGCCTTGGCGTGAGGCCTGCGGGCCTTGAGTCTCGGGCCCTGAGCCCCAGTGTCCTCATCTGTCCTACGGGAGAGATCGCAGCCAACAGCAGGGATGACCCTGGGGTCACATCTTCAGGATGGAGACCTCCCACCAGACAAGCCACGATGGGCCCTGGGGTCAGTCTCCACCTGCATTTGGAAGGATGCCAGTCCGGGGTAGGCAGAGCTGGCTCACAAAGGAGCCTGTTTCCAGGACCCGGGACATGCGGCCGGTGGCGGCATAAAGGACACACCCTCGGTGAAGCTAACGCATGACCAGTAACAAAACCACAGCCCGCCGACCCCTTGGCCTGGCCTTCCCACTCCTGGGGAGCTAGTCTATCGACGTCCTTGTGTGTATGGGGTGATGGATGCCCCAAGTTCTGTCCTGCGACGCGGTAACAGCCCGAGACCGGAAATTAACCAGCTCGTCCGGCAACAGGCCGCATACACCGCCTGCAGCCCAGCCACCCTCGGGAACACCACACGGCTGGACTCGAGAGGACTGGCGAGCCGCAGAGGGCGCGGCGCGCTCGGTAGAAGGAGCCACGCGCAGGGCAGCCCCGTGTCACTTCGTGTGAACCAAAGGGAGGGGTCAGCACCCCTGAACCAAAGAGGAGGGGACTCCCCGCGGACCCACAATGCCGGCCTTCCCTTCAAGCAGCAGGCGGCGGCTGGTCCACACCCCACTTCCCCGGCCCCCCGGGAGGGCAGCGGGGCTCAGCTATGGGCACCTTTGCCCAAGAGGCCTCCTCTACAAAGAAATCTATTCCAGTTAAGGAACTGATTCTGCATTTATCTACCAGGGAGAGGAATCCTGCGTCTCTCTGACAGAGACCCCCCGGGGGAGGGGGAGGAAACCTGCTGGGCTCAGAAAGCCACGTGGCAGGTGCGGGCCCTCCAAGGGCCAGGCCTTGGTCCGTCCCGGTGCCATCCTGCAGACACGAAGGGCAGGCCGGCGGCCCAGCCTCATTCACTCCTGCCACCCACCCGGGAGCCTCACCCCCTCTCCTCTATGGACTAGAGGAGCCTCCGTCATTCTCTAAGCTGGCGGGATTCCCCACAGGCCCCGGGAGCTCCTGGAAGGTTCTCACGCCCAAGTGGGCCAAGCAAGTCCGTGTCAAATTTGCTGCTAGCATGAGGCATTTCCCCCAACAGCGTCTTCTGCAGGGCACAGAGCCTGGCTCCCGCCGCTTGCCAGACCCCTCCTCCTGGTGCAGCGCCCCGGCCCCCCTCCCCAGGCCCCTCCACAGAGCCTGGAGGACTTCGCGAGGGACGACTATGTGCCGGGAGTCTGGAGGGCCTTGTCTGAATCTCGGCTCTGCGGCACATGAGCTGTGCAGCCAGTCGGCTTAATCTCTGGGCGCCTCGGTTTCCTCATCGATGACGCAGGGATTGATGACGCAGGCTTCCAGGGCTGGAGAGGACACGAGTTCGATGGGTCCGTGGTGAGCGCGCCGCTCAGGGTTAGGGTCGCGGTTTGGGAGCGCTCATGAGACATGCACGTGAGAAACACGGTGGGAGGCCGCCTAGGTGAGATGCCGCTGTGGGTACTCGTGTCCCGAGAAGCTTGTTCAACCTACGGACTCAGGACCCCAGGCGCACCTGTCCACCCCTCGGGGGTCCTCCTTACCGGGTCAGCCTAGATGCCACCTCCTCCAGAAAGCCTTCCAGGATTTCCCCGGGCTAAGCTGCCAGCATCTGATTACACACACTTTCCCTGCAGCAGGCATGAGCTCACGCATTACGACTTTGGGGCCGGGCTCCTTCCCCTCACCACCTGCTGCGCCCCTGGGCCCAGCACCAGAACGAGGCCCCAGAATGGCAGGGGAAGGCGCACGACCTTGGAGCTGGCTCAGCGTGAGTGTGAACCCCCACACACCGTGTGACGTCCCCCCCCCTTGGGCTAGCGTCACCTCCTTGTCTGCAACGCCGGCGGATAACGGCCGCACATCCCCGAGAGGCAAGGATCATAAACTATGCTAATGTGTTCAAAGTTCCTGGCACCCTGCCTGACGCTGAGGAGGGCCTGACAAATGACTGTCCTGTCCCTCCTCCACGACTCGGGTGACGGCCAGGCTGAGGCCGTTGGCTGGAGACAAACAGGCCTGGCCGCCCTGAGTGATGCCGTGTCACGCTCCAGGTCCCCCCGGGCCCTAGTAGGACCCCTTTCTCCCACAGAGCCGTGACCCCCATCGGGCTGTTCTGCCGGGACCACCATGGCCCTGGAGCCCCCCCCCCCCATATGACAGGAGGCCCTGCCCGGGTGTCCCCAGGTCGTGGGGACCAGAAATGGGCTGGGATGTAAGAACCCAAAGAGGTCATGGGAAGTAAGAAGGAACATCTCACGAGAACCACAGCCTTGAACCCGTGACCCTGCCCCCCTAGGGGCCACGGCCCTTTCTCCCTGGGAGAGGCCGGCCAGTAAGGTGCAGTATCCCCAGATGGGTCGGGGGCATTCTCTTGGTTCCTGTGGTGTGCACGCTGGTGGGACAATTGGTGCCCAGAGCAGCTGAGCTAGAGACGTCCACAGAGGCATGTCGCCAAAGCCCCATCCCTTCGCCCAGCTGGCCTCGGCCTCCCCTGGCAGGTGTGGCTTTGAGGCCAAGCCCTGGCCCCCAGAATCCACAGGCCAGGGCAGAAGCACCGTGCGTCACTCTGTCCTGGGCCTGCGCCACGAGCCTTCCAGACATTGTGTCGTGTAAGCCTCCCAACAGCCCTGGTCCCTGAGCCATCCCATCCCCATTTTGCAGATGAGGAATGCGGAGGCACACAGAGGGAGGTTATCTGCCTCAGGTCACGGAGCTCAGATGTGGCAGGGCCGGTGTGCCTCAGGGGACTGGCCGGGGTGGGGGGTGGGGCGCGGAAAGACCTTCACCCTGTGCACCCCAGTTTAGTACGACACAGCGTGGGGCTGCGTCCCAGGAGCCAGACCCCCGCCCCGGCTCTGGCCTCCAGAGGTGCCCACGGCCGCCTCCCCTCACAGTGGGCCGGCAGCCGGCATACTCAAAGCCGGCGGGCAGTCCTTGGCCTTGGCGGGCCCCTCCCCTGCCGTGCGCTCGCTGCGACCGACCATCCATCCTGCTTGGCCCGGGACGCTCTGCGGTTCTAATTTGAGCCCTCGGCCTGGCCGTATGTCACCACTCCTCCAAGAGCCTTCGTCCAGCCAAGTGACTTATTCATAAGGACTCGGAATCACGGCACACACTGACCAACTCCCAGGAGCGGGCAGGGTTCGGAGAAGGAAGGAGCGGACACATACGCGGACGCGGGGCTCTATCGGGCATGATGGACAGCCGCACACCTTGGAAAGGCCCCGCCCACTCTGCACCCCTTGACCCCGCTGTCCCTCCACTCGCCCTGCAGCTTGCTGTTCCCGGGACACCCTTGGCCTCCCCCGTCCTCCTTTCATCGGGCACATCCTCCCTCCTAGAGGGATTCGCCTCAGGCACGCCTGTCTGGGGAGACTTCCGGAACCCTCTGCCCGCCTCCGGTGAAGGCCGGTGCCCCCCTCGGGTCCCCACAGCCCCTGGATGTGGTGAGGTGAATGCTGTCCCCCAAAGTTGGTCCACCTGGAACCTCAGAATGAATGTGACCTTATTTGGGAAAGGCGCCTTTGAAGATGAAATTAAACCTCAAGCTGAGCTCATCCTGGAGCGGTCCTACACCCAGTGACAAGTGTCCCCACAATGAGGAGAGGGTGGTACAGGGGGAGGGGGCCAAAGGAAGATGGAGACGAGACCGGGTCACGTGTCTCCGAGTCCATGAACGCCAAGGACTGCCAGAAGCCGGGCAAGAGGCCTGGGGCAGATTCTGCCTGAGATGTCCTCCCCGGTCCCCGCCCTGCTACACGGCCAAGCCGGCTTCTGGGAGCACCTCAGAGTCCACCCCCTGGGCTCCCGACCCCGCCGCTCTCCTCCGCTCTGCCTCCACGGGGGACACCGCCTGTCTTCGTCTTTGCCGTGGGTCGAATCGCAGCTCCCCAAAAGGGGCTGAAGCCCGAACCCCTGGTACCTGTGAATGCGGCCTCAGAGGCCATTGAGGGGACCATTCTCCCTCACAGAGAGCCAGCCTGTGGCACCTCACTCCAGGACTTCCAGTCTCCAGAGCTGTGAGGTGCTAAGACAGGCACGTGCCCATTCTCCAGATGAGGACACTGAGGCTCAGCCTGCCCGAGGTGACACAGCCGGGAACTGGTAGGGCTGGGGTCTCCACCGGGGGCCCACCTGACTCCACAGTTAGGTGCCCTTCTGCCGCCCCGGACGGAAGGAGGGATGGGGAGGCCCCCAGGGGCAGCGGGGCCGCTGCCTCAGAAAGCACTGGGTCCCGCCCTGGCTGTGCCAACTCAGACAAGTGACAGCCCAGCGCCCCCATCCATCAGGCACCTCGCACAGGCACCAAACCTAATGTTTAAAAAAAGGAGTTGAGACGTAAGCTTCGAAAGGGCCCCTATAAATCAAAATCAGTCAGCAGAAAATAAATGGAGAACGTTGCTGATCGGTGGAAAGTGGCATTTTACATCTAAGCCATTTAAGGGATGATGTGTATGTTAATAGATGGGTCTTGGTACACTTTCCCAGCCCGCCGTCCTTTGAAAATACTATTTACTCTCTATTTCTAACAACCCGATTGGATTTTAATCTCCCCTATCGCTCCCTTCTAGGTCGCTGTAGAGAAAACGACTGATAAAATGACAAGGTTCTTAGGCACTCATTCATTCGTTCGTTCGTTCGCTCACTTCTGCCGTTGCTGTTCGGAACAACGCTCTTGCGTTTCTACCTGGCGGACTGTTTGTGGCGATAAAATGTCATCGGAAACGCGGCGATGTTGGTACATCTTCTCTCAACATAGAAAGTGCCCGGGGTGTCTCTGGAGGTGGGCGGAAACTGCTGGTCCTGGTTTTAAAACAGAAATCCCTCCCCAGGCAGGGCTCCAACGCTCGGCCCCTCCTCCCTGCCAGTCCCCAGCCGGAGAACCATATGTTCGATCCTTCCAAGAATTTCTCCTTGGAAATGATGCGGTCACGTCAGAACAGAGGTGCCTGGAACAAAGGAAGTGGGGGGGTAGGAGGGGAGCCCTTGACCCCATCCGCCTGGGAACGCCGAGATTTGGGCCACAGCAGCCCCCCCAAAATGCCGCTTGGCTTTAAGGGGAGCAGGGAGGCCGGTCGCCCCCAAAGGCCTGTCTCAGGAAAGCAGGGGGCCTGCTGGGCCAGTTACCAGCTTGGAGAGCGGCCACTTGGGGCCCATCTGAGCTCTGCAAAGACTAATTTATCTCCCCGAGAAAGCTGGTGGGAGAGACCGGCAAGGAAACCCGGTCCCTGTTTCTGGAGCCCGCCCCTCTCAGCCATCTGGGGTGCAAAATGGCTTGTGGGGGCCTGAGGCGCTTCGGCATTTCATGGGCCACTTCCTCCATAAAAAAATATTAACAGTTATATTTTATGGCTGCGTTGGTATAAAGAAGAATGGATCCGTATTCTATATCAAAACGTTTCCTTGACCTAAAAACTTGCCTTTTCTTCTTCTGATTTTAAAGGAAATTAAAACATTTTTGCGGGTGCCTACACGTCCCGGGGGCCCTGGCACGGAGCCCTGAGTCTGCAGGAGACGCGGCCTCGCGGCCTCCCCACCAGCCCGCCTCCTCCCCTCCCTCAGCCCGGCCGCGCTCGCCCCTGCTCGCCTGACCTGCGGCCTGGCCCCCCAAGTCCCCCCTTACCCGCCGTTCTCCCACACAGATGGATCACGATACCCCTCCCGCACCCGGCACCCTGACACGTCCCCTGGTGCAGACCCTGTGAAGAATCCCAGGAAACCCGCAAATGTATAGGTGCATTGGCAGACTTTTCCACCCCACCTCAGGGTTTACAGACCAGCCTGGGACCCAACCGGTCTGTGGGGCCAATAAGCCGTTCCCATTCCCCCGGCAGGGCAGGAGGAGACGCAGGTCAAGCTCATCCCGGTGGGACTGCCAGGCTTGGGTCCTCTCCAGAAGGGTCCGGTCTCTGGGCCTCTCTAGGCCATTCAACCTGGATTCAGGACGGAGACGGCGCTTGGGAACTGACTTTACAACTTCAGACGTGTGAGGAGCATAAGCCCACCCCCAGGCACCAGCACCACGGTGTCTCCTGCCCCACCAGGCGCCCTCACTGGCCGTCAAGACCTGGGGACCTCGGCCCCCCCCCCCCACCCCCCTACCCGGCTCACCCCACTCCTCGCCCTGAAATTCCTCCCCCGACCCCACGAGTGACACCGCCTGCCCCCGGGGGCCCCCGGAGGACTCAGAGCCCCTCCTACGTCAGCCCCTCCCCATGACTCGGCGACCCCTAGCTGGGGCCACGTTCTTCCCTGTAACCCTGACTCCTCATCCACCTGCTGCTTTCCCCCCGGAGACCCCTCCAGGGCCAGCTGGGGGCCTGGCACCCACGTGTCTGCCGTGGGGAGGGGCTGGTGCGGCGGAGGGGGCCCGTCCCCATCATCACCGCCGACCACGTCGCATCTTGCCTCCTCCGATGACTCACAGTCGGGGTCTGTCTCCTCGGCGCCCAAGCTCCCTGGAACACGAGGGCTGGGCACCCGCCTCCCCAGCACCTAGTGCACAGGAGGTCCTCAGGCCACAGGCCAGAATTTGTGCACTGGAGTCAGGCTGTCACTGCAGAGGAGGGCAGGAATGACCCTGACCCTCCCAAGGGACATCCGGGGAGGCTTGGAAGTAGATGTGTCTGCTGTTCTGGGACAGAGGAAGGAGGATGAGAAGAAGGGGGAGGAGGAGAGGGGGGAGGAGGAGAGGGAGGGGGAGGGGGAGGGGAGGGGGAGGAGGGGGAGGGGAAAGGGCGGGGGAGGAGGTGGGGAGGGGAGGGGGAAGGGTAAGGGAGGGGGAGGAGGAGGGGAGGGGAGGGAGGGGGAGGAGAGGCAAGGGGAGGAGGAGGGGAGGGGGAGGAGAGGGAGGGGAGGGGGAGGGGAAGGGG
>NC_064811.1:3904844-3913779 GCF_023721935.1 Panthera uncia
GGGGAGGAGGGGAGGGGGAGGGGGAGGGAGGGGGAGGAGAGGGAGGGGAAGGAGGAAGAGAGGAAGCAGCGTGGCTTTGAGAAAGGGCTTTCTGCAGAAGGGCTCTTTTAAGTGCAGCTGCCATGGGGGAGCCCTCGATGTCACCTCCTAGGAAAGGCTGGCCTCCGATGCCACGCAGCCTTGGGCACAGCCTGCTCGCCTGGGGACTCATGTCCCAGCCGGGTGCTCCGTGTGTCTGTCCAGAAGACCCGTGTCAGACCCTCTCCGCAGGGCTCCCAGGTCCACGGTCATCCTGTCCAAACAGGGCCAGGAACCACTGTCAGGCCAGCAGCCAAACAGCTCGAGAAACGCAGCGTCCATTGCTCTGGGCCCCACTGCAGCATCTGCGCCAGAATCGCCCATCAAGAGGCTACGATACTGTTTTCCTAAATCAATTCGCTTCCTTTACTTAAACAGGAAACTTCGCATGGTTTCCACAAACGGAAAGCGGGCATCACTTACCTCGATGTCGCACGAGGGGCAGCAGGAGGAAAACAGTTCATTCTCTCCTGCCGCACACACGCGGTCTGCCTAAGACCGGTGAGCCGAGGGCCTGGGGCCTGCCCTCGCTTTGTTAAAGGGACCCACAGAGCATGTCAGAGGCATGCTCACCACCGGTCAGGCTGCTGTCCTTATTGTCAGCGTGGAAGAAGATGGAAACAACATTGGCAGCCCTCCAGGTCCCTGGGGTCACCGGCCGCTCCTGTCCTGGCCCCTCGGGGCCCCTGGGGTCACCGGCCGCTCCTGTCCTGGCCCCTCCGGGCCCCTACGTTCACTGGCCGCTCCTGTCCTGGCCCCTCGGGGCCCCTGGGGTCACCGGCCACTCCTGTCCTGGCCCCTCCGGGCCCCTACGGTCACTGGCCACTCTTGTCCTGGCCCCTCCCTAGGAGCAGAAGTGCCACACTTTGGAAAACATCCAGCTGCTCTGAATGCAGAACACCCCACCTCAGCTTCCTTCCCACCCCCCAACAACAACCCAGGAATCCAGTGACAGGGAGCTCACTACCTCACAAATGCAACTCCAACACGATCTGAAGCGTCAGTGGGATTGTCGAGAGGTCTCGGCAACTCCAGCTTCTGTACAAAACCCAGCTGACGACGAAAGCCCAGCCCCTCCCTGTGGATGCTATTTCTATAAAGCCAAAAAGCCACGGGGCTCACAGCCAAGATCCATATACATGGGCAGCAATTGTCCTCAAATAGAGCCAGGCTTACGTGGGGCTCGGGTTAAGCCCTGGATCCCAGGCAAGTGTTAAGTCGTCTTTGAGATCGGTGACCGTGGCCTCCGCGGGCCCTGATCTGGGCTTTCCGACACAGAAGCAGCCGTGACTGCGGCCGCCTTGGGAAGACTGTGCCCTGGAGGGGGTTCTCCCGGCGACATCTCCAGAAACCGCTTCCCTGAGCATTCTCGGAGGCTGGCGCCTCTTCTGGAAGTGGCCATTGGGAGCCATCTTTGGGGACCTGTGACAGGTGTGCCTGTCCCCGGCGGGCGGCGGGACCCGGCCCGGAAAGAGGCCAGTCATCACAGCCGTGCTGTGAACGTCTGAATGAAGCACTTTCAGAAAGGCGCTTTAAAAATAACATTTGGCGATTTCTAAAAAGCAGATTTCTGCAGCTGCTGTCACCGTGTTTTCCAACCACACCACCATCTGGGGGGGGGAGGGGGGACTTCCTGGAGATCTTTTTGTGAATCTGACAGAGCGACATATTCCCAGGAGTCCCTCACGCCTGCTTAGAAAGAGTCCAAAAGGCCTCAGGGTCTGGGGGGTTCAGCCTCACCTTCCAAAGCCCCCCGCGTGTGTAGCCGAACCTGGCTCCCTGAGTCCGTCCCAGCTCTGCCTGGTGGGACCACACAGCCTGCGTCGCCCCCCGTGGCCACCCTGCAGACCCAGCAGCAAGCTGACGGCCCTTCCCCCGCCCAAGGTCACGTCACCCAGCTCCCGCTGACCTTGTCCAAACCAGTAAAGCAAGGGGTAAACCGCAGCCCATGGGCAATTTCTGGAAGAATCCTTATTTTTACAGCTAGTCCATGTGGAAAGCTGCCCGTTCTTGGATCTGCTCCTCCAACCTGGCATCCTCGGCCCCCACCCGCCTCCAGGCACGGGGTCCAGGGGGCAAGAGAATTCTTCTGTTTAAATGTGTGTGCCTCACACACCGATTGCACCAGGTCAAAGACAGGCTGTGTGCGCTGCTAGAGAATTGCGGGGGGTCGGCCAAGAGGCTCCCCTTTGCTGCCTGTCTCACCCAAAGGCAGTTAAAGATCCCAAGAAGCAGGGGCAGCCGGCTGGCTCGGTCAGTGGAGTGCCCAACTCTTGATTTTGGCTCATCATCTCATGGTTCATGGGATCGAGCCCCGTGTCTGGCTCCTCACTGACAGCACAGAGCCTGCTTGGGATTCTCTGCCTCCCTCTCTCTGCCCCTCCCCCACCTCAAAATAAATAAATCGACATTAGAAAAAAAAAAACAAGAATTCATCTGTATCCATGGTGAACAACGGGGCAAGACGAGATATACGACCCATCCTCTGAGATCGTCACAGAACAAGCCCGCGCTTGGGTCAGACAGACCCGGGTTAATTGCCAGCCGCCAGGGACCATCTGAGTGGGCCGTGGGACAGACAGCAACTTGGCAATGACATGGGCAAAGCCTGGCACACAGGTGTTCTCCTGGCGGTAGGGAGGGGGGCACCCCATAAGGTGCTTTAAATTATCCCAGCGGAGCCCTGCAATGACAAACATTGGCCGGGAGGGAAGTGCCTGCGTAAATTTTAACAGAGGGGCTAGTTTTCTTCAAGGTTACTCTCATCAACCAAATTGGTTCCACTTTCGTGGCCACGAAGAGTCCCCATCTTTGCGCATTTGTATTTGATGCAAATACACCTGTAATAAATAAACATGACCCTGACTGCCCCAAATATTTCATGCTGGCCTAAGAAATCATAGCTTAAAGCAGAGGAGAAAAAATGTATCTATCCTTCATCCTGAAAACGGGGGCCCATCTGTCCCTCGTTGGAGAGAAGGAGATGGCGGGAGGGTTGGATTCCTGGACACAAAATAACAAGATCTCCGTTTTTGAAATCTCCGTACGGAAGCTCTCCCCAGGGTGAAGTCGCTGCGAGTCGCTCCAAAGGACCAGGATGGGAGTGATTTTTGCTGGTACCCAAGCAGATGGCTGAACTGCACCCTCAGTACATCAGACAGGATGCTCCCTTCACCGGAGCAACTTGCTCTAAAACAGACCTGTCAACGCCGGCTCCACATGTAAACTCCCCACTTTAGCCCAATCACACACTTGGCATTTCATTACCAGCTGTGGCGGAGGGCATCCTGCTGTCCTGGGTGAAGGAGCACCCCGCGGCCGTCGCGTCAGGCTGAAAACAGCCCCGTCTCTATCAACTTGACAAAGACAAAAAACGTGAATTAAGAGCGCTGTCCAAAATTAACAGCGATTGAAAGTTAATGATGGAGCAAATTTGGCAGAACTATTTCAACACGCATCACGACGTGGCCCCGGCTTTCAGATGCCTGTCCAGATCCAGCTGAGACCACAGCCGTCCCCCTTTCCTCCAGAATCAGACCCTTGGCAGATGGCCTGACCTGTCCCCCCCCCCCCCCCCCGCCCCGTCTCTGTCCCCGGTTCTGGGACTGGGCTAACACATCTGCTTGTCAACCTTCAGAGCTCATCTCGGCGCTGTTTACTTCTAATAACAAGCTGGGAAGCGATGCCTGTTGGGCGAATGTTTGCATAAACTGTAGCGAAACCATCTACGTCAATCAGGAAACACAAAGCACTGGGGGGGGGGGGAAGACAAACGATGATCTGGGAAAATACTCACGACACAGTATTACATGAAAAAAACATTTGAAATTCTATATACAGCAGGTCCTCCCCCCAGATGACACTGAAAATCTACGTGTATTTATTTCTTCCATGAGACCACAGAGGTTGTTTTTTTTTTTTCAATTTTTTAGTGTTTATTTCTGAGAGAGAGAGAGAGAGACAGAGCATGAGCGGGGGAGGCGCAGCGAGAGAGGGAGACGCAGAATCCGAAGCAGGCTCCGGGCTCCGAGCCGTCAGCACAGAGCCCGACGCGGGGCTCGAACCCGCAAACCGCGAGATCATGACCTGAGCCGAAGTCGGACGCTCAGCCGACTGAGCCACCCAGGCGCCCCGAGAGCACAGAGTTTTTGAGGCCAACAACCATGAGTCACGCCCACACTCGTACCCCGGCCCGGGGTCGGGCCAGCATCCCACGGGTAAGCAGCAGATACCTGACACACTAACTTGAATGGTTCCCGTCGACTCTTCTGTTGTAACTGTGAAAAAGTGTATACACACGTGTGCACGTATGAACCCTCACAGACACGGACAGATCACAGACACACAGACACGTGTGCAGGAAACCAACCAGACAGAAACTGTCTGAATGTAAAAACAGGCCGTACAGGCTGTTTTCTTTCCTCTTTGGCACGCTGGTTGAGTTTTCTGTAACACGAATGTTTTATGTTTACAAGCTCGGGGGGAAATTCTACGACAAAAGAGGTCATGTGTGTTCCAGCTGCACGCAGTCAGAGCTCCGTCCAGATGGGCTTTAAGGCGTGCAGACACTCAGCTAGCCGTCCTCGACCGCACTCCTACTACGTGCCCCGTGTCTTCTTGTGCTGCATCTCGTAATCACCCGGCTTAGGTGTTTACATCCCAGCGCTGATCCAGAACTTTCTAAGTTAGAAGCATTCGCCTGGTTTGATCTCCAGAACAAGCCTGTGATTAGGGACAGTTACATCCTCCAGCCGAGGCTCAGGGAAGTCCCGTAACTCGTGCACAATTGACTGGCGGACAAAGATGGGAGACGGGCTTGCACGAGACAGCGGAAGGGCCAGGTCTAGCGACACGAACCAGACACGTTTGTTCCTGCCCAACCCCCTGCAGACACCCTGTGATTCTCGCCGTTATTCCTGAGGGTTCTTGGGCGGGTGGGGGTCCATTATGGCATGGCACAAGCTACCTGGTGTGTGGGTTTTGTTCTTGCTTCTGGTCTGGCCACTGTTCCCAGTCCCACGAGGCTGGCCTGGTCTGGTTCTGCGCGGTCCGGCCTGAACAGAGACGCTCCTCCCGGCAAACCCAGGTCGCGGGGGCGGGCCTCCCACTCATGCTCACCATTACAGGTCACAACAACAGGACACATTTGAGGCAAGGGTTCCCGCTGGCCGGCCCGGCCAAGCCCCCGCTTGGGAAACCCCTCGGCAGTGCCCTCCTGACGGTTCCATGAGGGCGCAAGGCCCCACGCAGGAGGTAAGAACGTGACGGTTTTCACGCCCCAGGATAAGAGCTCACAGAACTGGCCTTGGTGCTCCTGGAATTTTCCATTTATCACCTTAGGAAGACACTGATATATATGCCCTATAGCTTATTTGATAAGTCTGCATCCCACACTTGACTCAGGAGTTAGAAAAGGCACAGACATTCCATCTGAAGCTGAGTTTCCCCTTAATCAGAGTAGTGAGCTCCCCGTCACTGGGGTTGAGCAAGCAGCGGGGGATGAGCTGGTTGGCTTGTTGCAGGGGATTCATGGAAGCCCGAGCTGGACAAGGCAGCCTCGTGGGCCCCGACTCCTCTCACGCTCCACAAATTACCCAGCACATTCCCTTTCCTCATCACTATTCCAGGAGCCCTAAGGACGGGTGCATTTAGCCAGACGTGGCTTTTTGAGGACCACCCCGTTCCCAGTCCAGACTGGGGATTTGTCAACTGATCGGCCACAAAATCCCAGGCGAACACAGGAGTCCTCGCCGTAAAGGTGAGCCCTGGGTGGGTTTTCCCCGTTCAAGCCCTTTCCCCACCCTTGTGTACTGTCACCCAGGCAGAGTTGCAGGCAGGGGCACAAAGTGGCTGCAGAGTCGGGGTGACACCGCAGGACTTCAGCCTGTGTCCCCATCGGGGACGTGTCACTGAGCTGCAGGGGCCACCTCCGAGTACTTCCTGCAAATGCGTGGGCTTCTCAGTGAGTAGAGGGGCCTCGGCCCTTGACAGCCACCAAGATGGCGGCCGTGGCCTCAGTGGGCCCTGGGCTCTGCAGGGGCAGAAGGGAGTTTGGCCGGATGGTGTGAAAACAGCAGTAGAAAGCGGGCGGGTCAAGCCGCTTCGTCTGGAAACCCACGCCCGGGGCTCTGGGAGGCACCCCACTGCTACTGCCTACATGGCAACCGGTTGGTATTGCAATGGAAGGATCTGGGCACCACGAGCCTGCCGCATTCAGACCTGGAGCCGGTGAGAGCTCACTATCCTCTGCTCTCTCCCCGCCCGCTCTCTCACACCACCCGTCTTAGTGAGCCAACTCCAACCCCAGCCTTCTCCCCAGAAACTCCCCCTGACCTCTTTCTGCTCCTTTAAAACGAATCGTTATGGTGTTTTCGACAAATGGTGCTAAACCAATAGGACATTTGCAAAGACACAAAAAACAAAACCAAACCTCAACCCTTACCTCACACCATAGACAAAAGTCAGCTCAAAATGGATCCCGGACCTAAATGCAAACCCTAAATCTATAACAGTTCTTGAATAAAACGGAAAACAAAATCTCTGTGACTTTTGGCCAAAGATTCTTAGATAAGACATAAAAGAACGGACCCTAAAACATATAGATAGATAGATAGATAGATACCTAGATAGGTAAAATGGACTTCACAAATATTAACAACTTACACCCGAATGACCCTGGTAATAAATGGAAAAGGGAAATCATGGACTAGAAGAAAATGTTTGCAAATTACACGTCCCACAAAGAATTTGAATCCGGCCCATAAAAAGGGCTCCAGCAACTTGATAATGCAAAGAGAAACGAGGCAATAAAAAATAGCCAAAAATGTTGAACATTCACTTTACCAAAGAGAAGATATGGGTGGCAAAGAAACACATGAAAAGATGCTCGATGTCGTTAGTTTTTAGGGAAATGCAAATTAAATCGCAAAGAGACACGGCCACCCTCTTATGTGAACAGCTAAAATTTTAAAGCTGACAATCCCAAGTGTTGGCAAGGACGTGGAACCACCGGGAGCCTGGCGCCTTCGCGGGAGGGATGCCATTTTGCTCAAAAGCGGAACATCCACTATCATAAGATCCAGCGTATCCCACTCCCAGGCATCCGTTCAAGAGAAACGTAAACACGCATCCACACAAGGACAGCGCGCCGACCTTCATCTTCCCTGGGGAAATGACAGCACGCACCAATTGTCACCGAGAGGCACGTGTGGCAGGAACGCAGGACGGAAAATCAACAGGAGAAGCCAGAAGGGCACCGGGGGCGGATACGGCGCAGACATTCTCCCAGGCGGGCCCCAGAGGCCAGGGGGGCAGCGGTTCTCAAGCAGGAGGCATCTGGCAACGTCTGGGGATTGTTTTTTGATCGCCACTACCCGGCATCTAGCGGGAAGAGGTCCAGGGGCTGGTAACCGCCCTGCGGTGCACCGGCTGGCCCCCACAAGGTGACAACAGCAGAACGATCTGGTCCAAAAAGTCAGCAACGGCCAAGGTTGGGAACCTCCCCCCACCCCCGCCGGCTAGGGCGCAGGATGGCTTCTTAAAAGAAAGACGGGTGACGGCTCACTCAGCAGCTGTCATACGTAATGTGCTTTTACGTCCATCCCTGTGCTGGGCTCTCCTGCTCAGCCGCCAGCCTTCTCTGAAGCTCTGCAAAGTAGACTTATTTGAAAGATGAGGAAACGGAGGCTCAGACACTGACGGGCAGCTACCGAGTGACGGGCTGGGACGAGGACCCACAGCAAGCTGACGGCACCCATGCACTTCCCATGGCCCCGGGGGAGGGGGGTGTCTGTGGGCAGGTGATCGTCCGAGCGGCTCCGTTCATCCACAGGTGACTCAAATCTATAGCTGCAGAGCCTGTGAGGCACCACGGGAATTCCAGGTCACCGACGCCAGCCTCTCAGGGGCGCCGGCTCCTCTCTGAGCACGGCAATCCTCAGCCCCGGGAGAAGGAAATAACCAGGCACCAACTCGATTCATTTCTTCCCCATCAGATCATAAATGAATCGAGTCCTATCAAGACTCCGGAATCAGGAAGCAGAAGGCAGAGTGCAAGACCTAAGTATGAAATAATGAATTTATAATCCCTCTGAAGAGCAGTCAGAATGGGAAACTGACATCGCCATGGAAACCAGGGAAGTGTCCTGAGGTTCTCAAGGAGGACACTGGGGAGCACTGGGGAGGACACAGGTGGCCCGCTGGGATGGGACCTGCACGGCCTCAGATTCCGGGTGGGAACAGACGGCCTCTCCAAACCCGGGATGGGGGCCCCTGCACCCTCAGAATCTGCGGTTGGTATGCATGTGGGAACCCTCTGCAAACCTCCCTAGAAATGCAATGAAGAGTCTGAGGGGGCACTGTGGCCCCCCGGACAAATAGCCCCCATGCCCTGAGTCTGCACAAGCAAACACCCAGCTCCTACTTGTGCTGGAGAAACCTGGTCCCTGCCCTCCAGGAGCCCACAGAGCCAGGAGGGAGAAAGACAGGACCGTATCTGTGCCAGGAGGCCAGGGGAGGCCTGTGGGGTCCGACCAGCGTCCAGTGCAGGTTCCTGGAGGCTCGAAGCAACGGCCGAAGCTGCTTAGGAGACATGGTGGGGTCCGTGCCCTCCGGGGGTGGTGGGGGTGGGGGGTCCGTGCCCCGCAGGTGGGCCCGGAAGAAAGAACAAAGCACAAGACGATAAGCAGGAAAGTGACAGGCCAGTGAGTGCCAGGCAGGGACTCACCTGCGTGAAGAGCCCAGGGCAGAAAAGGCACAACCCGAGGGTTTCAGCCAGAAGGGCCACAGCCATGCGACTGCCTATTGGAAACGTTTGCTAGTGCTGATGTGTAATTTTTCTTTCTTTTTTTTTTTTTTT
>NC_064811.1:3913879-3915694 GCF_023721935.1 Panthera uncia
GAGAGAGAGAGAGAGACAGAGTGCGAGCAGGGGAGGGGCAGAGAGAGAGGGAGACACAGAATCGGAAGCAGCTCCAGGCTCCAAGCTGTCATAGAGCTGGACACAGGGCTCGAACCCATGAACCATGAGATCATGACCTGACCTGAAGTCAGATGCTTAACCGACTGAGCCACCCAGGCGCCCCAATGTGTAATTTTTCAATAATACATTTGTCAGCCAAACTGCCAAGGACCCTAATTTTAAATAGTTCTACTGGAGTTGTTCATTGTATTCTCAGCTTTTTTACAATTAAGTGTCGAGAATCCTCACGACAGAGGTCCCGGATGGACGGGCCTGTCCTCTGCCTTCTCCTCCTCACACAGTGCCAGCCTGCACACACAGGGCAGGTAACTCAGGGGCCCAACACCCCTCCTGCTCTGCCCAGGCTCGGACATCGAAACACAAGGAAAAACCCTGCCGAAATCCTGAGCGTTTCCGGGCCCTTCAGGTGCTGTGAACACAGCTCTGTCTGGCGGTCAGGGGCTCCCAGCCCAGCTCCGGGATTAGAAGCCGGGCCCCTCGTGGCCAACGTGTTCCCCGGCCCTTTCCCGGGGGTTGAGGGGATGATCGGAAAGGAGGTCCCACCTGAACGTCCTGGGAACTGGCACAGGCCGGGGACAAGACACTTCCCACGTGAGCAGAACATCTGGGCTGCCGCTGCTCACGCCGGGTGAGCTGAGGCTCTCCTCACGTGACCCCAGCGCTTCTGTGGGTTACCGGTATTGCCACGATTAGCCCAACTTCACAGATGAGGAAACTGAGGTTCAGAGAGGGGGGTTAACTTACCCAAGGTCACACAGCTCCCGTGCCTCCTTGCCTTCCAGAGCGGAGGGGCCAGAAACACGGGAAGGCGGCGACAGTGCCGGACTCCTATCCGGGAACAGCATGTGCAAATGCCCGCAAAGTGTGTGAACGCTGACGTGTGTGAGGAGCTGGGGGCTGCCCTGGGCGCGCACGTCGGCCGGAGGCTGCAGGTGAGCTGCTAAGAGCCACAAGGACAGATCTGTTCCTTGGGGGCAGAAACCGCAAAGCAAACCAGACCTGGGGGCAGAGGGCAGGCAGCCCAGGGGCTGAGGAAGAGAAGCACAGGGGGCCCCTGTCTCTCAAAGCCCCCCACTGAGCCCAACTTTCGGGTCCCTGTCACTCTACCCGAGCTCTCCATCCCCAGAACATCTAGAAAGGTGTTGGAGGCAGACCCCGCCTCCTCCTTGTCAAGCCTCTTGGTTCAGTAAACAAACGCTGCGCGCTCTGTGCCTCAGTTTCCCCATCTGTGAACCGATGGACGCAGACTCGGGACACACAGCTCGCGGTGGGCACTTACTTAAGGACTGCATTTCGTCATGCACTCGGCCAGTTTCACCCTCACAAGCTGCCTCCAGGAGACCAGAGTCACGTGTTTCAAACCACCTGGGGGACATGGCTTGGCCCATCAGGAACCAGGGGGTCCTCGAGAGGGGGCCGCCTTCCCAGGGGCTGCACCCGGGGGTGCGAGCGGGACCGAGCCCCGGAGGTGAGCCTGAAAGCTCGGCCCCAGCTTGTGGAAAGGGCCCCCTCCCCCCCCCCGACGTGGGGCAGGGGACACGGAATCGGGGTGGGCAGGGCCAGGGCTCCAGCGCACAAGCCCTTTGTAGAAAGAGGGCTCCGGTGGTATTTAAGCCGCTCTCCAAGTCCTAAAGCCTTCGTGCAGCCCAGAGCGCAGGATTTAGGGCCAAAGGCGGCTAAGCCATTCAGAGCAGAGCTGAACATCCAGCCAGGGCTTTGTGGGCAGGCGGCAGG